>NC_068339.1:38619987-38926861 GCF_014633365.1 Diospyros lotus | reverse complement strand
CGGTGTGTTCCTTTAATTCTTCTTTTGCCTTTGCTGCCCTATCAATCTGTTCATTACAGATTCCCTTTGGATAATGCCATTCACCTTTAATATCATTTCTGATGTTGCACTTCTTCTCCAGCTGCTCCATTTTTAGGAATTTCTCTCTATTAAAACTTCCACGATAATCATCGAAGAATTCAGCTGGAAAGCTGTAATGATACGTCTTAGTTAGTATCATTGCAAACTCTTGCAGTTGCTCATGTAACATATGGCCGAAATCCTTGCTCGTATCACGTATCACACTTCTTGTTTCCTTATCAACTTGGCTAGACTCATTATCCAACTTTCCCCATGCCTGATTTTTTCGACTAAATTGCTCTTGATTTTTGTTGTTGCCAGCTGAAATTGCAGCCTTTTTCTGTTGCTATTGAGGCTCCAATTGCCTCATGCTTCTACTGCTTCCCATGGATTCACGAGCAAAATTTTTCACTGAAAATGCAGCATTCTTCTGCTACAATTGAGACTCCAATGGTCTCATATATGCACTGCTACCCATGGCCGACTTTTCACCAACAACATACTTCGATGGCCAGAGTTCTATACATGCTTCTGTTTTGCTTGTTATAGCAGTTCCTATACTTGCCTCAATTGCAACTCAATAGTTGGGGCACCCATTCTTCTTTGCCTTTCTACTTTGACCCAAGTTAGCCAAAAATTTACAGCCAAAATCTACCTCTTGTTTCCTTTGCTCACAGCCTCTAGCACCAACAATCAAGGAGCTGGATAAGCTAGAAGAATTCACTTCTCATATGGAATCCGTTGCACCACTCTGATATGCAATTGAATTGCCCATTAGAGTTGACTAACGCAATGGATAAACAACCTCCTGACTTGCTCGTGATCGCTCGGAACTCCTACACCAATCACGACTTCTTGGCTCGCTTGCTGCCAAAGCCTCCTATTCTCATCTCAAACACCTTTAGACTTGGAAATTAGCAACATAGGGTGTCGGAACTCACAAGCAGCGAAGTCGGAGGAATTCGTCTCTCTGACAGAATTCGCCTACAGCTTCAAGCCGAAACTACTTTGCAGCGATGAAATAGAGAATCAACAACCTGAGAAATATTGCAATCGCCGCCACAAATCAAGACTTACAACGGCCGCTACCCACACCCAATCACCGTCCAATGACTGAAGGACCCTAGCTTGGCTTCGAAATTCAAGCGACTTTGTCTGGATTGCCACTGTAGCAACCGTTGGCAATCAATCCGCCGAGAATCAACTTCTTGTGATTCCCTCGGTCCTTCAAAGTCGCCTTCAGCAACCTAATTCGCCTCCGACTTTGATTCTAGGAATGGCGAATTGCAAGTGCTGTTCCTCTTCAAGCCGAACCTACTGCAACAATTTTCTCCTTAGGTCGCGGAATCAATTTCCAAGATTCAACCAACAGTCACCTGGTCACTTCTATCCCGAACGTTGAAATTCACTCGTGCATCTCAGTTTTGATCAATCCTTATTTCCTTCCGACTGAGATCTGAAATGCGGAAAGAAAATCACCACTTGAACTCGTCTGCTACTGCTGGTTTCCGTAAACGCTTCTGCCTCATCTCCATGTCTAGAATCGATTGAAATTATAGTCGAGGAGCGACTGCTCTATTTTAGTCGAGCTAATCAAAGGCTTAGGATGGGCTTTGGTGCGGTCTCCTGAGGATTCGATCAACTCTGTTAGAGCTCCTGGTTAGTTCGATCAGTACTATTGCAGCTCCTCAAGAGTTTACTTGTATCGCCGGATATTCGTCGGACGCTGATTGCTGTTACGATCGCTGGAATTACTTAATAGAGAGAACCATCGAGGAACGGTGGCTCTGATACCAATTTGTCATGAATCTAGGGCTTAACCTAGGATTAGTTTGGGAATCGGAAGAATCCGATTCAGTTAAGGCCAAGAACATGAGGAAATTAGGGGGAAATTTGAAAGAATGAGAGAGAGATTAGAACAAGTGTTAGGGGGGGGATTAGAAGAACAAAAAAGGAGGAGATGAAGATCAAGAAAAGGGAGAGAATTCGGCGGAGGAGAAACAAATTCAATTCATTAATTTTTGGATAAAGAAACAACCCATTACAGCAACCTTATATACGCATATTTGCCTTCTAACAGTCTAGTATACGCTCCCATGTGCTTTTAACTACTTACTAAAATATTCCTAACAAACTATTATACTCTATTACAATAATACCCCTTTATTGCTCATAGGGTCATGACAATCTGAATAGTCACTAGTCAGTCTAATTACCCGGTACTAAATGTTTTCTACTTTGGTAATCAAAGGTAAACTCTTACCCATTGCCATGGAAGAAACTAGAAGAATGACACCCCCCATACGTTGATGCTGCAAATTCTATGCCCGATCTTGGAAGTGCTGAACTGTTTCTAGTTTCTAGAAAATTTAAAATCTGTTAGGACATGAGGCGCTCTGCACCCGTTCAAACCCCATCCTTTGACCCTTGTGTTGCATGGGAGTCTTCACCCCAGATGGATGTCTCTCTAATTCTTTTGATCCCTTTTGTCCCAGGTCAAGTTTTCATTAGGGGTGTGCAACGGTTGGTTTGGGTGGTTGAAAAGTGTTTTTCAAAACCAAATCACTATTGGCAGTTTGCCAATTTTTCAAACTAGTATGTGCTTGAAACCACTCAAACTATAGCTTAGCGGTTTGGGCACTGTCAACTATAACAATTAAAAACTACTAACAAGAAAAAGAGGAAACATAGCAACAATGAGATTTTTTATTTTTGTTTTAAAAAAAACTTAAAAAATTTGGGAGTTGTTGACTAAACCATTAATAAAAATATAACTAAATAGAAAATTAAACTATAAAAAATGTTAGAATTGGGAGCACTGGCTGTCTGTTAAATCACCCAAGAAGCCAACAAATCACTAACTCTCACCTTCACAATTCACAACTAGCCGATACAACATATAGAATCAGTCCCACATCCAGCCGCTTCCTTAATTTTAAACAACCATTTACAGCCTACCACCCTTTTACCTAAGGGTCTATTAAACAAGGTCCAAGTTTTATTCTTTCTAAGAGATTCCATCTCGGATTCCATGGCTGCAGGCCATTTCTTTGAATCCTTAGATCTTACAGCCTCTTCATATGAGATAGGCTCCTCTCCAGCTATTTCTGATGCTCTGGACAGTTCATATGCCACTAAATCAGAGTATCCATACCTCGATGGAGGTCTAACTACTCTCCTTTGCCTATCTCTAGCTACATTTTACCTATCAATACTAGGGATACCACCTGTACTTGATGAACCAGCACTATCAGAGTGCTGAATTTCATCAAAACTAGAAGAATCATCATCTTCTGATGGCTGGAAGTTATCAGAACTAGAGGATCTTGAGTCAGCACCATGCTATCCTGCTGCTAAGTCCATTGGACTGTCATAAGCAGCATTATCCAAATCATGGCTGCCACTGGCAGTATCATGACTACTGCTGGCAGCATCCTGGCTGCCATTTGTTGCATCCAATCCAACCCTGGCAGCATCATGAACGAGCTGTTTCTTAACAGCTTTCCTTGCCTTTTCCTTCTCATCCTCTATCTTATCACTTTTTAAGAACGAATTTTCCTTAAAGACTACATCCCTACTAATTATAGTCCTTGGCATATCTTCCTCTAAACACCAAAGCTTGTAACCCTTTACCCCTGTTGGATAGCCTATAAATGGACAATGCTTGGCCCTGGGCTCTAACTTGCCTTGCTTCACATGAGCATAGGCAATACAACCAAAAACCTTTATGTGCTCAATGCTTGGTTTATGGCCTTTCCACATCTCATAAGGAGTTCTAAACCCTATTGCAGCCGATGGGGATCTATTGATCACATATGCAGCTGTTGTTACAGCCTCTCCCCAAAATGAGGCAGCCTAGCATGTATCAACATGCATCTCACCCTCGCTAAGAGGATCCTATTCATCCTCTCTGCCAAGCCATTTTGCCTAGGGTCTCCAGGGGTTGAAAGGTGTCTTAGAATGCCATTTTCACTACACATTTGGGAGAAGTCTCTATTACAAAACTCTAGACCATTATCGGTTCTAATGATCTTTATTTTCCTACCCATTTGATTCTCTATCATAATTTTTCAGGTTTTGAAAGCCTCAAAAGTTTGATCTTTTGATTTTAAAACATGAACCCAAACCATCCTAGAGTACTCATCTATTATGGATAAGAAATATCTTGCCCCTCCATGAGTTAAGGATTGACTAGGGCCCCATAGGTCAGAATGTATATGGTCTAATTGGGCTTATGATGAGTGGGTGGCTTTCCTAGGGAATTTAACTTTTATAGACTTTCCTAGGATACAAGTGTCACACTTATCTAATGCTGTAAATTTTCCAGCACCTAAAATTCCTTGATTAGATAGCTTCTTAATGCCTTGATCGCTTATATGGGCCATCCTATAGTGCCATAGACTGGACTGTTCATAACTCTTGGCTTCTCCTAAGGCTGCATCACCACACAAATGTGGCTGCCTGCAGCACATAAATGCCATTCTTAAGAACAGCCTTCATGCAAACTAGAGACCCCCTTGACACCTTAAGAACTCCACCATCCCCCTTATAGGAATAGCCATTCTTATCTAACTCTCCAAGGGATTTTAGGTTCCTTTTTAAATCAGGAACATACCTTACAGCAGTTGAGGTTTTAACTATACCATCATGCATCCTAAGTCTTATATCCCCAACTCCCATTATGCTACGCTCATGGTTGTTTCCTAAAAGGACTCTACCTCCACCAATATCCTTATAGTTTTGCAACCATTCTTTATGGGGAGTCATGAAATGAGCATCCCGAATCAAGCACCCACACATCCTTCTCATCCTTACTTGATATCTCTAGTGCATCAGCACTATCATAATCAAACTCACAAATGGAGTTTGAGAATTCGGGGCTAGACTTATCTTCGAAAACTTTCTTCCTATTTGGGCAATGCTTCTTTATATGCCCTTCTTCATGGTAATGGAAACACTTAAACAATTTTCTTGCCACTTCTAGACTTTGATCGAGATCTACCTTTATGTCTCTAGGCTCTCTCTTTTCTATCCTAAATCTCATTGTTAACACATCTCCAACAGTCTTCTTAACCTCTACTTTATGTTGTAACTCCTTAGAATTCAAAGCCTTATAACATCATCTAGAGCCAATTTGTCTCTACCATGCTTCAAGATGTCTACAAAAGTCTCATATGATTTTGGAAGTGAGTGCAATAAGACTAAAGCCTTATCCTCATCATCATATTTAATATCAATGTTTTCAAGATCTAAACATAGTTTATTAAAACTATCAATGTGATCTTGTAACCTTTGACTCTCAATCATCTTGAATGAAAAGAACTTTGTTTTTAAATACAACCGGGTAGAGAGGTTTTTGGTCATATAGAGAGTTTCTAACCTATTCCAAAGGTCCTCCGCGGTTGTCATCTTTGATGCCTCCTGCAACACTTTGTCTCCAAGGCTAAGAATTAGAGTGTTAAATGCTTTCTTGTTGATTTCCTTTCTCCTTTCACTAATTTCCTTTTTCTGCTTTTGGGTATTTTGTTTTCAGCCTCTAAGGTTTCTTCCTGACCTAGGTTTCCCAATAAGGCCCTCATCTTCATCTTCTATAGGCCAAAATCGTTTTGGCCATCGAATTCTCCACATCATACCGTGTGGTAGAGGCTGTAGAAGCCATTCCTGCGGGTATGTGTTAAATTCTAATGATTCTTGAAGGTTCTTGATGAGAGACCCAGTTCTGATACCAATTTGTTAGAATTGAGAGCACTGTCAGTCTGTTAAATCACTCAAGAAGCCAACAAATCACTAACTCTCACCCTCACAACTAGTCGATACAACATACAACATAAATAAAAAATAAAGAACAGAGATAGAATTGAAAAGATTAAAGTAAAGAACAATCAAACCACACAATAGGCACCGAGATTTTATCCTGGTTTGAACTGATAGAATCAGTCCTACATCCAGCCACTTTTAGAGAGAGAAATCCACTAAAACTTGATGAAAAACAAGTACAAGAATCACACTCGCACAATCCCTCTTCTCTCACTAATACACAAAGTTCTCACTGTTAGTGAAGCAAGGTCAAAAGCATATGAGAATCTATATAAACGACTTGATACAAAAGATGGAGAAAGGGATATATATAAATTAGCTAAAGCAAGAGAAAGAAAAACACAGGATTTAAATCAAGTGAAATGCATAAAAGATGACAATCAAAATGTTTTAGTAAATGAGGGAGCGATTAAGGAGAGATGGAATGAGTATTTCACAAAATTATTCAATGATGGTAGTGACACAAGAGTTAGGTTGGGACATCTTAGTAATTCCGAAGGGAATGTGAGCTACACATTCTATCGACGCATAAGTTCAAATGAAATAAGGCAAGCTTTAAAAAAGATGAAAAATCATAAGGCAGTGGGACCAGATAATATACCAATAGAAGCATGGAAATGTATGGGAGAAGAGGGCATCTCTTGGCTAACGCAACTATTTAATGCCATCCTTAAATCAAAAAAGATGCCAGATGAGTGGAGGAAGAGTACTTTGGTTCCTATATACAAGAACAAATGAGATGTTCAAAACTGTGAAAATTATAGAGGAATTAAGTTAATGAGTCATACCATGAAACTCTGGGAAAGAGTAATAGAGCAGAGACTCAGAAAGGAAACAAATGTGTCAGAAAATCAGTTTGGTTTTATGCCTGGTAGATCAACAATGGAAGCTATATATTTACTGAGGCGTCTAATGGAAAGGTATCGAGATCATCAGAAGGACCTACATATGGTGTTTCTAGATTTAGAAAAGGCCTATGATAGGGTCCCTAGAGAAGTATTATGGAGGGTTTTAGAGAAGAAAGGAGTCAAAATAGCCTATATACAAGCCCTTAAGGACATGTATCATGGTGTAGAGACAAGGGTCAGAACATGCGGAGGGGATACTGAACTATTTACAACTACAATAGGACTGCATCAAGGTTCTGCACTAAGTCCATACTTATTTGCCCTAGTAATGGATGAACTCACTAAAGATATTCAGACAGATGTGCCATGGTGTATGCTATTTGCAGACGACATAGTGTTGGTGGATGAAACAAAAGAAGGAGTGAACACTAAGCTTGAGTTGTGGAGAAACAATTTAGAATCTAAGGGATTTAAATTAAGTAGAAAGAAAACAGAATATATGGAATGCAAATTTAGTAAAAATGCAAGAGTGGATGATGTTATAATAAAATTAGAAGACCAAATCTTACAAAGAAAAGACCATTTTCGATATTTGGGATCAGTGATTCAAAAAGATGGAGAAATCCACGAGGATGTCGCACATAGAATTAAGGCAGGTTGGCTAAAATGGAGAAATGCATCGGGGGTGTTATGTGATGGTAAAATCCCATTAAAATTGAAAGGAAAATTTAATAGGACAACTATAAGACCAGTCTTGCTGTATAGCTCAGAATGTTGGGCAGTCAAATACCAACATGAGCAAAAGACGAGTGTAGCGGAGATGAGGATGTTAAGATGGATGTGCGGACATACAAGAAAGGATAAAATTAGAAATAAAGTTATTCGTAATAAGGTAGAAGTAGTGTCAATCGAGGAGAAGATGAGAGAGACTAGACTAAGATGGTTTGGTCATGTGAGAAGGAGACTAAGAGACGCTCCTGTGAGGAGAGTTGATGAAATGGAACAATTAGTCACAAAAAGAGGTAGAGGTAGACCCAAGAAGACTTTGGGAGAGACATAAAATTTGATATGAAATATATGGATCTAAATGAGGATATGACAAAAGACAGAAATACATGGAAGTCTAGAATTCATGTAGCCGACCCCACATAGTGGGATAAAGGCTGGATATGTTGTTGTTATCTTACAATACAACTCTCGGGAACTATCAATGAGAATGATCAATCACAAGTGTCTGCATGCCTCTTATTAGACACAAGGGAGTGAGTTACAAGGGATGTTATAATCGGGACATTTCCCTAACTACCCCTCAATATAATATACAGTTAGCCTAATTTTCCTAAGGAAAATGTTATTGGTACACCTTTGTGTACACCTTGGGCTACATAAAGGTGTACCAATGACAAAAAAACCCCTCATGAGGTGTATAGAGGCGCATGTAAGGCGCAAGATATTTTGGTCATAATACTCCCTTATGTAGCCCAAGATGTACAAAATGATTGTACATCTAGCATGATTCTTTTCCTAATTACCACTGCTGCACATAATCCTCAATAGGATGTCTGTGTCCTTCTAAACTTTCCAGCCACTCGATGCAAAACTTGAATAACAATTAACTTAGTTTTATTTGGGTAGTCGGTTTTGCGGTTTATCAAAGCCCAAAACCCAAACTAAACAACTTAAGGCGGTTTTTAATATTGCCAAACCATAACCAACTGCTTCTTTTGCAAAATTGTGGTTTGGGTCAGTTTGGTATAGTTAAGCAGTTTGGGTCTTTCTTGCTCACCCCCACTTTGTTGGCCAGGGTTTCAATTTTCTCGCCGTTCTTATCATGCATATATATCAAAACATTAAACCAAGATAACACCTAGTATGAATTTAAAGACACATGCATGGTTTCTTCCAACCCTTATCTAAACCAAGTTAGTCTTCTTTCCCATCCCTTTACATGATCTAGAATGTTAAAATGCAATGTATGATAATAGAATTCTCAGAAAGGCATGTCATGACAATGTAATCATACATCACGAATCATCTACACATTTCATGAAGGTAGCCTCAGTTCTATTTCCTTTTCTAATGGGTGCTCCCTTGGTTGATGCCCATCCTACCACACACCTGGCAACATCATTCACATGGCCTAAGGCTCACCCTTGGCCTTTTCACACATTTCCCATGCCAAGAGGTGTCACACCCGCTTGTTTGGCAATGATGCTTGCATAACTGCATGCTTGACTCATATTATGCAACATGCTCACAATGCCCATACATATGCACATAATCATTGTTTTTTTTTGGTTTTATAGGAGCTTATAATCATTCTTTAATGCATAAAAAGCTGCCATAAAATTATTTTGTGCATAATGCCAACATAAATGAACCATAACCGTGCACTTGTTTCAAAGACCCAACTGGTTTGTATCAAGCTTTCTCTTCTTCCATTAGTACAGAAAGATCTCCTTGTTTGTTTACTCTCACCAACTCACTTGCATGCCTATGCAACTTGTGTAATCCTCACATCTCTTTTACTTCCCCACAACCAATAGATATCTATCTTCTCCTTTATGAGCAGCTTTCTCATAGATATTTGCTCCTTTATTTTATTATTCTTCATTTTCAGTAGCTTCACCCAACTCCCAGCAACTCGTGCAAAATTCCTCTACAATTACAAATCTTCTTTATCCACTTCCAGCAATGCTACAACAGCCAGGTTCCTCTCGTTCATGCCGCAACCATATTCTGAAGCATTTTCAGCTTTCTTTAATTCCCCTGCAGTAGGATGTTTTTGTGTGTGTGTGTATATATGGCAGCTCTTTCCTCATCCTTTCTCTTCTCTCTTCTTTTCCTCCATTTCTCTCTCTGCCTTGTGGAGAGCTTCTCTCTACCATTTTGTGTTGAAAACAAATTGATGGAAAGCCTGTTTATAAGCACTTGAAGCTGCTGATGGGTTTCTTGGCTGCCACCTAGCATTACTTGGTGTCACTTTCCTTGAGTGGCACCTAGCTACCTGCTTCTGCAATCCTGGCTGCCACATTGCACATTTTTGCCTCAACAAATTTTTGGTTTCTCTCCCCCTTTTAAGTCTCATTTGAACCCTCTTCCCATGCTTATTAACTAACTTATGGAATGTCAGAAGAGAAATTTCGATGTACATCCAACATGCCTCTGGGAGTGTTCTTGTGTCAATGCTCAATTGTCTGGGTGCCTGACTCATGGCTGATATGGACAAAATTCACCTTGCATTTTGTCCATGCCAGTGTTGTGATTCAAAGTTTTGAATATTGATAAAATTTCAAAAACAAGATAGACTTAAGTGTCAGCTGCGTTTTCAGTGAATCCTTTGCTGGATTACAGAGACCTGGTAGTTTTTCAGTGTTTGTTTGTTGTTTGGAGTTGACTGGGATTCAGATTCCTCGTCTTCTTTGCAAGTTTAATGCAATCATAGTGTCTTCTGAATCATTTAGGCATGGTTCTTAACGTTG
Source organism: Diospyros lotus (assembly GCF_014633365.1). Taxonomy (NCBI): domain Eukaryota; kingdom Viridiplantae; phylum Streptophyta; class Magnoliopsida; order Ericales; family Ebenaceae; genus Diospyros; species Diospyros lotus. The sequence goes on along the minus strand of NC_068339.1, from coordinate 38,916,654 downwards.
AACAGGCACAACTCCTTGCGCAAGATCTTGAAAATACTGCTGCAGCTGCAACTCACAATGGCAATGACGGCAACATGGGGAAGATGGATGAACTGAGGAAGATGCTGACAGACATTTTCATCGACAATGCCAGATTGAGGAAGCAGGTTAATTCTGTTATCCGCCAGGCATTGAGCATGCCAGAGGGGCCCGAGACAGACGACGAGGAGAAAGAAGTCGCTTTACGGGAAACTGTTCTTAGCAAGTTCTTTGAAAAATGATGTATATATGTGTTGTATAGGATGATCTTTGGTTGATTATTTGTAGGGAATGCTGCAAATGTGTTTGCAGTTGGCTAAGCACACAAAGAGCGAGAACTAAGTATGCATACTGACGAAGTATGTGGAGTTCATGAATATTGTGATTACTGGTTGTTGTTAATTTAGCTTTAAGGCTACAACAGTTGTACTTGCTTGCAACGAGGAATTGAAGTGGAACGGAATGAAAGAGTGGAATGCTGCCAAAAACATTGGATTGGTTTAACCATAATAGTAGTAATAATAATATGTCAGGTTCTATTTATATTTACATTTGTTGGGTTGGTTACATGGATTTTACCCAACTAATTATGTCTATACGTAAGATGTGTACATTCGGCTGTTCGGTCGGATTTGACTGAGTTTGGAAATCGAATTTAATTGAATAAATTAAACGGAATAAACTATATAATAAACGTGAGTAGAGATGAAATTTGAATAGTCAATTTAAGACTGAATTATAAGACTTCAACTGGATGACAGGTTTTTATGCCTAATGAAATTTTGGTAAATAAACTTTAACTTTATGGCTATTTTCATTGCAATAGCACATATTGCACTCTATTCAGTTAAAACTAAAGCACTAGTGTTGATACTGAAAATCAAGTTTTTTACGTAACAAAATCCATCCTAATTGGTTTGGTTTTATCTGGATAATGCTCGCCCCTGATAGATCAATAGTTATATTATGCCACAAAGCAGTCATGGAAAACACAATTAAGATAACCAACACGGAGCCACTAATATATCCTATCCTGTACGGAAGTGTGGTTTCCAAAAGCCTTGACTTATTAGGGGAAATGACACTGCAATCATTTTGGGTTCTCGTCACAATTTACTATCTCCATTCTCCAAATGCTGTCAGCAGGTCCTGGAATCATGGATGCAGAAAGTGGTTCCAAAGTCAGCACGACCTGCCAGATCCAGAACCCACCATGCTTAACATCATTGAATCCAAGGGTTAAAGTTGAGAGAATTAGAAATCAAGGGGGAATCTGGTCCACCAATATGGTCCTGCACCATCTACCGTTTTTCTTCTTGTCCTCTGAATGGGAATCCATTTGGATTGAGTTGAGAATCTACTCATCAGGGTTTCAACCTCTTCAACAAGTGATTGGCCCTTGGTCATTCCTGGAATCATGCCTAAATTGCACTATTCCTGCCAAAAGATCTCCTCCCACTTACGTGCCATCAACCTTCCTGTGCTACTTTTTGAGGATGGCATTTTGACCTCCAGATGTGAGTTTATGTGGTGGATATAGAAGTCAACTATGTGAGTGTGAAAACGATTTCTAGAGGGAATAAGGTACAAACATGCCCCTCAAATTGGGGTTTATAGCCGTTTGTGCCCCTGAACTTAAATGAGGACCTATCATCCCTCTCAAGTTTCAAATTTGATCCTATCACACACTTGAAATCCCAAATGCGTGCGTGTGAGATACACGTGTACTTTCAGTGGGTCACCAACAAGGGAGGGGGGGAAGAAATAGAGGTTGCTGCCACCGCCTTTTTCCTCTTCTCCATCACCGTCGGCCTTTTCTCCTTTCTCATCCATCATCGCCGACCACCTAAAGCCTGTAGCCTCTAGTCACATTAGCCATGTCAAGCATGAAGCTTCTTGGCCTTGGCAGTGACCAAAGGTCGTCGTCCATGGCGTTAAGGGCCACTGCTAGGCGAACTCAAAGGGCCGACCGATTGAGAAGACAAAGGGCCGTGACTATGGCGAACACATCAAGCACGATGTGGTCGCGGTAGAGGTGAGCACATCCTCGATGCCCACAATTGTCAATTTCATTCGAAAAAAATTACAGTGAAAGAAGTGCCGTAAAGATGAGACCCACCATAGGCGATGGCGAAGGCAATCCATGAGGAAGTCGTAAGGTCGCAGCCATGGCCATGGCGCACTCACAACGGCGAGCCACGACCCACAACGAACCCACAAAGCGTCGGCCACGACCAACCACTAATCAGACCTCCCATTGCCATTCCGTGCCTTTGTTTGCCAGTGACTGTGATCGGACCTCTATTGGCCATGACGAACGTGGCCGCTAGTGATTCAAATCGTCGGCCATGTCAAGCATCAAGCTTGAATTGACGGCCTTGGCAGAAGGCAATGACCCACCTCCCTCCTCGATGACCCCCCTCCCTCGCTAGCACTGGGAATAAGGAAAGAAGAAGATGATGGTGCTGCCTTCATGCACCTCAACTGCATGTGAAACTCACGTGGTGCTGATTGAACAATGAGATGCATGATCGGTCCAAATTTGAGATTTTAGGCATGTAATAGGTTCAAAATTGGAACTTGAGGGGCATGATAGGTCCCCCATTCAAGTTCAGGGGCACAAACGGCTATAAGCCCCAACTTGAGGGACATGTTTGTGCCTTCTGCCATTTCTAGAGTCTAGTAAACCCGATACAAATTTAGAACAAAAATTTTAGCCAAACTAGTCTCTATGGCCTATGCGGTGCCATCCCTATTTCTTTCTCCTGGGCAAACAAAAAAGCACATGTTAGCTTAGCTAGTCTTTTGTAAGATTTAATTTACTATTTAGCACCATGAGCGTACAAGAGTGGGCAGCATAAAGTCTCACAGAAAGACCTATTATTGGCAATTCCATTGGAACATGACAGTCTCCAAGAGAAGCGTGTACCTTTTCCTGCTCCAATGCTTCTTGATCGTCATCTCTGGGCAAAAACACCAGCCTCCTTTTCACTCCTTGGACACTGATAGAGCTGCACTCCTTGCATTCAAAAGCAGCCTCTCAGCTGATCCAAACTCTACACTTCTCAACTGGAATGAGTCCACTCATACCTGCAACTTCACTGGTGTCCGGTGCAATAAACTGCATCACCGGGTAATACAAATTAGCCTTATGGATGCTGAACTTGTCGGATCGCTTTCACCTTTGATAGCAAACCTCACCCGGATTCAAGTCCTAGAGCTCACCAACAATCACTTGTCTGGCACCATTCCCCAAGAATTGTCATCTCTTCGACATCTCCATCGCCTCTGGCTTATGGGGAACAATTTGCACGGTCAGATACCCGAGTCCTTCTCCCTCCTTTCTCGCCTTACTTTTGTTAATTTACACGCGAACAGATTAACAGGTACACTTCAACCTTCCTTCTTCTCTAACTGCACTTTGCTGCAGAACTTAGACCTCTCTGAGAACTTTCTCACAGGGAAAATTCCAGCAGAAATTGGAAACTGCCCCAACCTCTGGAACGTCAATTTGTATAACAACCAGTTTACTGGGGAAATCCCATTTTCAATAACTAATGCTTCACACATGTATAATTTGGATGTGGAGAATACCAAAATCTCAGGTGAATTGCCTGCAGACATAGTGGAAAAGTTATCCGGACTTAGATATCTTCATTTATCATATACTAAAATGGTTAGCCATAATGGCAACACTAACCTTGATCCTTTCTTCACTGCCCTTACGAACTGCTCTATTTTGGAAGAGCTTGAATTGGCTGGCATGGGCCTGGGAGGAGAGCTCCCTAGTTCCACTGGCCAACTTAGCATCAAACTTGGAGATCTGTTGCTACAAGAAAACAAAATCGCTGGATCAGTTCCTCCAGGTTTGGCAAATCTGACAGGTCTTATATGGCTGAACTTGACATCCAATCTGTTGAGTGGGACAATTCCGGCAGAACTTAGTCAGTTATCACTCTTGGAACAACTGTTCTTGTCGCACAATTCTTTCACTGGCCCAGTTCCAGAAGCAATAGGATTGTTTCCGCATCTTGGGCTGCTTGACTTATCTTATAATAGATTTTCTGGGGAGATCCCTAAAAGTCTAGGAAATTTGGTTCAAGTTAATTTTATCTTCCTCAACAACAACCTCCTTTCAGGGGGAATACCTCCAAGTTTGGGGCAGTGCACCGATCTTGCCAAGCTAGACTTGTCACATAACAGATTAACAGGGAGAATTCCTGCAGAAATATCAGGCTTAAAGGAGATCAGAATTTTCCTGAATCTTTCGCACAATCATCTTGAAGGTCCTTTGCCGATTGAACTCAGCAAGCTGGAAAATGTACTAGAGATGGATCTTTCATCAAACAACCTGAATGGAAATATCTTTCCTCAGATATCAAGTTGCATTGCCTTGAGGGTGATAAATTTCTCACATAATGTTCTGCAAGGACAACTTCCAGACTCCTTAGGTGATCTTAGAAACCTAGAAGTCTTTGATATCTCAGGAAATAACTTGTCAGGAAGAATCCCAACAAACTTAAATAAAACTCATTCTCTCAGCTTTCTGAACCTTTCATATAACTGCTTTTCTGGAAAAATTCCATCCGGTGGCATCTTTGATTCTGTCACATATCTATCATTTTTAGGTAATCAGCATCTTTGTGGTTCAGTTCCAGGTATTCCCATTTGCCATCAAAAGAAGCACATATTTCATTCTCGTGTATTCTTGATTATCTTCTGCGTCATCATATCTGCATTAATGCTCTTCTTGACTATATGTTGTGTAATGGGATGCCGGTACATAAAAGCAATAAGTTTTGGTGAGAAGGCTGAAAGGGACAAGAAATCAGCACCAGAGCTAATTCATAATTTCCCAAGAATAACATATAAAGAACTCTCTGATGCCACTGGAGGATTTGATGAACAGAGATTGATTGGTTCAGGGAGCTATGGACAAGTCTATAGAGGAGTTCTTCCAGATGGAACAGCAATAGCTGTGAAGGTGCTGCATGTGCAAACTGGGAATTCTACAAAGAGTTTCAATAGAGAATGCCAAGTTCTAAAGAGGATTCGTCACAGAAACCTGATTCGGATCATAACAGCTTGCAGTCTGCCTGATTTCAAGGCCATTGTTCTTCCTTATATGGCAAATGGAAGTTTGGACAGCTGGCTGTATCCAAACTCAGGGACTGGCGTAGCTTCAGGGTATTTGGACTTGAGCCTGATTCAGAGGGTGAACATTTGCTGTGACATAGCCGAAGGAATGGCTTATCTGCATCACCACTCTCCAGTGAGAGTCATACACTGTGATCTAAAGCCAAGCAACGTTCTTCTTAATGAGGACATGACAGCTTTGGTGTCAGATTTTGGAATTGCAAGGTTGGTCATGACAGTGGGAGTGGGAAATGCTGGGGTGGTTGAAAACTTGGGGAACTCCACTGCAAATATGTTATGTGGATCTATTGGGTACATTGCACCAGGTAAAGACTTCTCATCTTCTCCACCCATGAAAAACACTCTTTATGTTAATAAGATTCGTTGCCAAAAGTACTCTCCTGAACTTTTCACAATGGATTGGCAACAGCACCCATGTGTCACAAATACTAAATATTTGTGATGATAAATGGTGTCGTCTCTGAAAATGGTTACAAAAAGCAAACTTTTTAGATAGGCATCAGCATTTGATGGTCAAGCCCTATACATATATACAAGGAAAGGAAAAAAACCCTTTTAAACCGCACCTAATGCAAAAGGAACGACGATTGGCATGGTCAGCAGTGTTTGAAGTAAGAAAATAGGCCTACTGAATTCACATTCCAGTCAATTATGTGCTACAAAATCATGACTGCCTTAAACATAGTTATCAACTTACCACCAAAGCTCCATACATACTCGAACTGTAGGCATCAAATTTTAGGGTTAACTAAACCCTACTCCGCCATCTATCATACTCTTCCGGTTAAATTTTTCTAAATTGATCCACAAGTGAAACTCTGCCAATAGGGAAAGGCACAACATTTTCAAGAATTAAATATATTTTGTATTCCTGCACTTTCACTGTAATCCAATTTGTTGCCCTAATTTGATCAAAGCCACATCAATTTGAGTTACACTAGACATTTTTCGTTCTCAAGCAACATTCATTCGTCAATGCAGAATACGGATTTGGATCGAACACAACTACGAAGGGAGACGTGTACAGCTTTGGCGTCCTAGTCCTAGAGATGGTAACAAGAAAGAGACCGACGGACGACATGTTCAGCGGGGGGCTAAGCCTGCAGAAATGGGTGAAGAATCACTACCATGGAAGGATTGAGAAAGTGGTGGACGACTCACTGGTGAGAGCTCTGAGAGATCAGTCGCCGGAAGTGAAGAAGATGTGGGAAGTTGCGATCGGAGAGTTGATGGAAATGGGGATTCTGTGCACGCGGGAGTCGCCGTCGACCAGACTCACCATGCTTGACGCTGCCGACGACTTGAATCGCCTGAAGCGCTACCTCACCGGCGACAGCACCACAGCCACATTTTCCTCCTCGCTCGGAATCTCTTCTTCTACTCTCGGCGATGACTAGCTACCGGCCGGCGAATATGTTGAAGACATCTTTTGATTCCAATCATTCTTCAATAGAAAACGTTCAAAAGATTCGTTAGAATCGGATTGAAATGTTTTCCATTATTTATAAATATCGAAATATTTTTAATTTTTAATTCATTTTTTATAATTTATTAATAAAAAAAAAATTATCTAATATTTCCAAGAATTTAATTCTGTGTTAGAAAATAATGAAACTAAACTAATATTTGAGTGCATGGACAACTCGCGTATATTTTGAACCCTCCAATATGTTGTTATTATATTTTATATTATCAAAATTCTTATATTATTTATATCGAACAACGTAAGAATTATTCGATGTGAGTAATTGTTTGATGTCGGACGCAATCTCTCTCTTTATATTATATACTCTTTTAATGTATTATTTGTTATTTTGTATATTATGTTTATAAATTATGAGTTTACACGTATTTTATATTTTTCATTTTTGAACATTGTAAGATAACAAAAAAATAATTAGATAAGAAGTTCTATAATGTATTTTGTGCATTATTTTTAAATAAAATAATAAAAATATTAAAGACTATTTTTTATTATATTAAAAAAATTATTTTTCAATGCTTTTTAAACACACATGGCCTACCTGCTTGCCCCAAGCATGTAGGTAAAATGACTTGTTTTACACCTTTTCTCGTTAAGGGAATAGAAATAAATAATACAAACAATATTTATAAGATTCTACTAAACTCAAAATGAATATATGTATTAGAGAATGTTGTGCTTTGTTAGGGTAAATTATTCGCAATACTATTGTGGTTTGGTAAAAAGATATAGACATCGCTAATATTTAAGAAATACAAAGATTTTTGCTAACTTTGTTAATCATGCATCATTTTTCTTATATTGTAAGCTGTAAAATTTCGTAAAATGTTAAAATTACCCCTTTGTTTCTCTCAATCTCCCCTTTTCCCCATTTCTCTCTTTTTTTTTTCTCTCACCCTCTCAACAATCTCTAGAACGCTAACAATAGCCAAAGTTTGAATAATCAAAACTCTTACTATCATTAGAGTTCTAGTTCTTGAAACCTAGCAACATTGTGTTCCCTTTAGTAAGAGAAGAGGAAGAGGGCCGTAAGGCCCGACCACCATTATCTTTTTTTTTTTCTTCTTCTTCACATCCACCACATCTTTTATGATTTTTTGAAAGGAATGTATCAACGCTTAGTGTATCATGTAAGGAAAACATAGTGGTTTTTAAAAACACACACACGCACATATAGTTGAAAAGATACAAAATAACCCTTTCAAGACTAGGTATATATAGTCATATGCAAATACACATGCATCAAAATGAAATACAGAAGTAATCTTTACCTTATTCCATTGGGATGTTGCCGCTGGTTGCTTCTATGATACATTTGGACCTGAACTCTTTCGATCACGAACAGCTTCTGCCAAGCCGATCTGCTCCAATACCTATTTCCTTGGTCAACCAAGCCATCCCACAAATGTAAGGGACCAAGTCGGTCCACACTGGAACCCTTTGTCTCACCCACATGTTAGACAAGAGAGAACAAAGGTGTCTCCAAGCTAATCTAGGTTCTCCTTGGATGACCCGGCTGTCTCTCGACCTCTAGACCAATAGAAAACATGGAGCAATAAAGCAGAAAGAAGAAGAAGAAGAACAATGGCTTGGGCCTGCCTTTGCTCTTTCTCTCAAAGAAACAAATGAAGGACATTGAGAGAATGGTGGAGGCGTTTGTATCTCATATGTTTTTTTATTATCTTTTTTTCTTCTTTCAATTTCCTTTCTCTTTCTCTTCTAATTTCTGTCTCTTAGATGCAAACTAGGTTCGACAGAGCATTTAATGCTCTGCTGACTAAAAAGATGGAAGAAAAGCACGCGAGATCTAATCCGACAACACGAAACTGTCGACGCTCAAGAACCATTGTCGATCGTTTCTGGCATTTCTCTCCAAGTTTCACCAAATTGTATTTAGGCTGGCCATTAACTCTTAATGACCCTTCCACTAACTCTTAATGGAACCAAGGCCCTTGTTACCTTTTAACGATATCCCTCTATTAACTCTTAAAAAATTATTAATCCATTCGTTAACTCTTAATAACACATCTATCTTCGTCATTAACTCTTAATAATGATTGAGAACACACAACAACAATTAATCACTAATCCAATGCATTACCTAGTATGTGTGTGACCTTCTAGGTTCACTACCACGTAGCAATCAAGACACGCCAAACTCTTTGGCACAAACTGAACACTTCGGTCTACTATAAGAAACTCTTCATTTCCTCATAGCACACTGAAAAGTCCTGAATGACCTTTAGCATAATATCGGGACAATCTTAATGAAAATTGTTAGTGTTGTGTGCCCTGATGCTAGATTTGGATGACATCTAACGGGTTTTTTTAATACATTAATTGTATTTTTGTATAAATCAATAAAAGACAAGGTTTTCTTCATTCATATTTCCTCCAATCAATTATATGAATGAGTGCCTAGATCTTCTGTGTGAGAATCTTATTCTCAAGATGTTGAGACTGTGTGACAGGATTCTATAATAATAAAACTTCTTAAACTATTCATAGTTCTTAGATTCTTTGGATGTAGACTTTAATTAATCAAGCATGGACTATCACATGGGTTACTACCTCGTTCAGTATGGGGATATTGATGGGAGGATGGCGTGTCATGCGCTATATGACATGAGATGTCGCTAATAAATGCTAATAGACCTGTGGGTGGTTGTTAGGGAATGATCAACTGAATGTGATGCCGATGATTGACCACATGGCTTGGTAGATAATGGTCATGTCATCAGGTTTTGATGGTGTGTTGATCCTTAGACTTGAACTGACACGATTGTGTTTGTGTATTGATCTGCGAGATTTGATAATGAATTGATCCATCCAATTGAGAGGTGCGAACGTTCATTTATGTGGCTCCATATTGCTAGTATATAGAGACAAGGGTTAGGAATATAATTTGTCACCCTCATCAGTATTTGATGGAGTGAATGTCCTATGTGATCTACTATTAATGTGATGGGATAGTCCCTGGCTAGGGTAGATTTAAAGTTAGGAAATATGTTTATTGAGGTGTCATATGATCATATTAATGAAGTCTGATACATAGTTAATGAGTTTATAAGTTTATCACTCCATAACTCTCGCTCAGTCGGAACGTTAGGTGATGGAAGGATTATAACATACGGTAATCATCAACTGTAATAGGTTCACTTGAAGTGAGACTTCACAGCCACTTATATTGTCCTGAACCGTTACTAGGCGCTATTCATGAACTATCGAAATATCGTTTGGATTTGGAGAAGTTCTGGTGATGGGTCAAAGGGTTGACTGATACCGAAAAGGGTTTCAGTGTTATTTGATTGCTAGTGGATAATGAACTTAAAAAGTCCAACACTAGATAGTGTTGCGTTTGGTATCGACATCGTATGCCCAAAATGTCTCTAAAAATGACTGGTCAAAAGTTAACCCTTGACCCCTTTTGCCAATAGTGCATAGTAATAATGCATATTGTATAGTGTATAATGCATAATGCATAATGAAATTGCATAGTAATCTCTTGAATGATTACTTGAATTATGGGATTGGTGGAGCGTTGGACATGAGAAGGAATTGAATTGGGAGAAGAAGAAGAAAATGGGAGGGGGGATTAATTTAATAAAAGAGAGCTAGAGCCCCCCACCCCATTTCTCTCCTTTCTTCCGATGCTGCTTTCTTCTTCTTCTTTTTTTTCTTTTTCTTTCTGCTTACTCTGAAAAATCATAGAAATTATAGGTGTAATTGTTAAGTGTATAATTTTGAAATGCGGGTACTGGTGATATGCAGATCATTTGTGTTTAGCAAGGGAAGAGGTGGCTGAAATGATACCATTCAACATATTAGGAGTGGATCGACTAGGACCACCACATCTTGAGGTGGACTCTGTCTCAATACCGAAATCAGTTCTGTATTTAATCCTTTCATCGGGCAGCAAGTATGCATTTATTATATTCAATTGTTGATTATGCGTGTTGCTTAAATATCCAAACTATGTATGGCGTGTATATTATATTCCACTGCGTGTATCTGATACACGGTAAAAAATTTTTTTTTTGCCTGTACCGCCATACTAGTGATTCCCTTTAATGGTATTAGAGTCTCAACTTAGAATTTAATGCACATATACACGGATGTATGTGTCAAATATTGCATTTAATTGGCGTGTTAGTTCTGACAATTAGACAACATGTTCTAATTTCTTTGTTTTTATGGTTGTGTGGTAATTCACATTGGACATTAATACGGGGATTTAGATATGCTTATTTGGATGTCGGATTGTATTATTTGACATATGTAGAATAAATGTTTTCAAAATTATTTTAAAACAGCAGAAGCGAATGTATGTTCAGGATGAGCATGGGCTTGGTATGAATGAATAAATGAATATTATAGGGTTATGTTTGATTTAATTCAAATTTATAATAATTAATTCATTCGGGTATGCACTAAAGTATAATCATCTAGTATCTTCTTTTTGTTTATTTTACAAAGTTGTAAATAAAGATGGCGTCAAGGAGTTGATTGCAACAGAAGTGGTGAAACAACAGTCCATCAAGGAGTTGATGTGTGACATAATTTAAACTTTTGAGTCTAGAGTTTATTCTATGAGCAAGCCCATGGCCATTATGGTTAATTATTTTTTATTTTATTATGCAATAGTTGTGTAATGTCCAAGTAATTTATGATCCAAGTAATTTATGAATGGTTAATAATTGTTAATTTAAATCGAGAATGGTTAATAATTAATAATTATTATATTTGTGGTGATTACTGAATATTGGTGGGTTTAAATGAAATATTAATTTATTTTTGTATTAAGAGTTAGGCAAGTAATTGTTGGAAATTTGGGGTATAAGAGTTATTATTATGTGGGGTGTGTGTGTGAATTCTTGGAAGTTATGGGGTTTAAATGTAAATTCTGGAAGTGGCAAAGGATTACTTTAAATTTAACGGGGTGTGCATGTAAGTTGAGGAAGAATGCAGCGTAGACAGTCAAACACGCGATGGATCAGGCGAGTGACAAGGGATCGAACTGCAGGTGGTGCGCGCTCTGGGGGAAAGTTATGCTGGATTTTCCCAAACCAAGGACACCAAAACGATGTCGTTTTGAGGTTGAGGCAGTGGTGTGCCTGTGCTGCCACGCGACAGCGTATGAAGCCTCTTATTTTTGCCTTTTAAGGCCAAGAAAGGGGTGAAATTAGCACGATTTTAATAGCAATCAAAAGGGAGAAATTATAGAGAAGAAGAAGCATGGTAAAGGCTGGAATGGAGGAGGAAATTTAGAGGAAATCATAGGAAAATTCAATTTAATCGAGATTTAAACATTCTGGCAAGTGAAGAAATTTTTTCTAAAATGTTCTACGGTTGAAATTTAATTTAGAAAGTGATTTTATTAATTTTTTGGTCAAAATTATATTATTTTGCAGTGTGTAGTAATTTAGCGATGTGTGGGTGTATAAACATCGAAATCATCTAGTTAAAGGTAAACTCTTTACTCCCTTGTGAGTGTCCTTCGATTTATGGATTTCATCTCCTTCCTTAACTCGATTTGGTTCTAGAAATTATTTGTTTACGTTATGGACATTTATGGTGTAAATTTTATTAAATTAAATTAAATAGAAAACTTTCAGGGTTTAATTTAGTAAATGCTATGGGGTATTGTGTTGCCCCTACTTCCTTGAGAATGATGCTGAACCTGGTTGGGGCTAGGTTCTTAGTGAGTCAGTTGTGGTTGTGGGTACCTTCTGGGGTGAGTTGTGGTAACCGTAGGGGGGGGGGGGGAGGGGGCTCGAGATATGCTTATGTGAGTTATAGGGTGTGGGGTACAAAGCTACTGACCGTCGACCATTGGATCATGGTAATCGATGGCTGGATGTATGGGCGTTAGTTATTCGTTGTTACGATAAACTATAGATGGGTCGGGGAAGCTGGTACCGCCGGAAACCCACCCTTGATGTTGTGCATATCATGATGTGTGGTCAATGAGAATGGGTTGCATGCATTGGGGGTAGTGATTTGTATGTATAGGAAAATGTGCGCATTGGCTAACCTGATTGGCCTGTTGAGAATCGACTTGGGTATGGTAGGTGAGCATGTGCATTTAGAGCATTTTGCTTGTGTGCGTTTCTATGTGTGCGTAACATGGCCTGATGCTTGGCTTATGGGAGCTTTGTCATCACGTTAATGATGTAAGAGTCGTTGCATTTATTATTTGTTGCATTACATGGTTACCATTCGATATGGACTGTGATATGGAGTTGACCCTCGATAGCTATGAGTGGGAGCTGGGCTTCAGATAGCTATGACACGGGAACTCTGATATGTGGTTGTGATGAGATCCTCAAGCTCGTGTGGATTGTGTTGTGGGAGTCTCGGGCTCATGGGCTATGCCAGCCAGTTTATGGCTGTGGCAGGTTTGCACACTGGGACTTGGGTGCCAGGATGTGCATTTCTTTTATGGGCCCACGGACCGTTATGTGAATTGGTATCTATTTATATTGAGCACTGGACATCTTATTGCACGGTATGACATGGCATTTTCATATGCAACATTGCACTTTATGGGGTGTATTCTAGTGAGAGATGTATTCCCAGCATTACCATTGTTATGTAGCGAGGCGTATGCTGAGTATGATTTATTTCTGGTTTTATCTTCGTCTTGCCCACATTTTGCGGGATGTATTCTAGTGTAGGAGGTCTATCCTCAGTCTTACCTTTATTCTTTTGTTATGCTTGTTAAGCCTTGTGGCTCATCTTGCTTTTACCATCATTCCAGGTGTGGAAGTTGATGTCGTGGCTAGACCGTTTGGAGTGTCAGTCTTAGGTGGCTGTGTGTATAGAGCAATCTCGACTAAAATGATCATTGGGGTACGAGTTGTGATCTGGGCCGGGCTTGAATATTGTGGTTTGTTTGATTTGATTCGTTGTTGTGTTGATATGTATAATTAAGCCCCTAAGTGGTGTGTTTCGTACTCATTTGTCTTTCATTGTTGTATTATTTAGGGCAAAACCCCAGCCCATGTATTTGGGATATTAACTGGTTGAAATTAAAAATCGAGGAACTTCTAGGTCGTCACAAGTTGTGTGATAGAATGAATGATAGAATCTGATAAGACCTTAAAATAAGAAGCCTAAAAATCTTCCCATAAAATTAATATTAGATCTAAATTGTAAATCTGATTTATCGTGGCTTTCTATTGTCGTAGGGGTTCATCAGTCTAATTGAGTGTTTCCAAAAATTAAAATGTGATAGTGCATTTTATGAAAGATTATTTGATTTCTCTTATTAACCATAAGATGGGGCAGTGTTCAACAGGTCTCACCTAACCAAGTAACTAAAATGTGAAAGAGGGTGATGTTCAACTCATTGCACTTAGCTAGATAGTGGGTGGGATCTAACTAGTCCATTAGGCCAAAAAACTATAAATGTGAGGTTTTTGATGGGTTAGAAGTTGAAGGTCAAGCTTCACATATGATGTAGTGGCAAGTGTTGCCTACTCAATTATGAGAGTATTCAAAAAAACTATAAATGTGGGGTATTTTTATGAAAGAGAATTCGACCACCCGCTATTGGATTATGTATAAGAATCATGATTTCTGCCTAGAAAGTGTAGGATTCAAAAAATTAGTGGGAGAACCCATTTAATAAAAAGTTCTTAATTAAATGGAGTTTTACAAAGATGCAAGCTAATATATCTATCTATTTTTTGCAGATAAAAATGGAAGGTTTAAATCTGTTAACTCGTATTCTAGAAATCAATAGGCTCACGGGCCATAATCTTTCTAATTGGTTTCGAACTCTAAAAATAATGCTTAATATGGAAAAAATAGATAACACTTTGTCTTAATACCACCTATTGATATTCCTCTAACTGCGACTGAGGATAAGATTATCACTTGGGAGATTTTGAAAGAATATGACATGAGAGCTCGTAACTATATTCTTGCATCGATGTCCAACAATTTGTAGCGTCAACTTGAGCACTTCATGAGTGCTGCGAGTATGATACAACACCTTAAGGACCTCTTTGGTGAGCATTATCAGATAGCTCGATATGAGATATCGAAGAAGTTGTTTCGGGCTCAGATACTTGAGGGTTCAGATGTCGGAGACTATGTCATCAGCATGATCAATATGATTGGTTAGCTAGATGCCTTGGAATTCCCAATGAACACTCATCTCCGGACTGATCTTGTCCTGCAATCATTGTCGAATTGTTTCTCCTCATTTGTTGCATATTTCTATATGAATAAGATTGAGTATTCTCTCCCTGAGTTATTAAATATGTTAATAACTGCCTAGTCATAGGAAAGGAAAGGGTAGAGAAAGAGTTCTCATTGTTGCCTCATCTTCTTCCCAAAAGAAATCTAAATCTAGGAAAAGGAAGAAAAATGTTTTTCGAGTCAATAGGTGTGGTGGTTAG
This sequence comes from Diospyros lotus, assembly GCF_014633365.1. Lineage (NCBI taxonomy): Eukaryota > Viridiplantae > Streptophyta > Magnoliopsida > Ericales > Ebenaceae > Diospyros > Diospyros lotus. Next base: position 38,901,588 of record NC_068339.1, on the reverse strand, counting down.
ATAGAGATAAAGGGTAAGGAGATTTAGGGCAAGGGTAATTGTTACTTTTGTAGACATAAGGGACACTAGAAGAGGAACTGCCTAGACTATCTAAGGAGCTTTAAGGGAAAGCGCCCGAAGGGTTAAGGTATTTTTCCTTCTATGTGTGTTATTGAGACTGATCTTTCGATTGGTCGATACCTTACATTTTGGATTGTGGATTCTGACACTACTTCTCATATTTGTTTGTCAGTGTAGGATCTTAGTCAAAGTAGGGCTCTTGGGAAGCGCAAAGTGGTTTTGCGAGTTTGGGGCAAGAGTTGTTGCATTAGCCATAGGGACTACTTCTGTATCTTTACCTTCTAAGCATGTACTGATTTTATATGACTGTTTACATATACCGAATGTGATTTGGAATGTTGTTTCAATTCCACAGCTTGTAAGTCACAATTATACATTTTTTTTTGCATGTAATAAATGTTTGATAGCATGTGTGTGGGCAAAGTTATGATGATAAGCGATCTATATTTCCTAGAAACACATGCATGTGAATATAATCAACAAATAGTTGCTAGACCTAATACCACATTAAAAGAGAAGCATTCTCGAGATAATCAAATTAATCCCAAACAGTTGTGGCACCTTTGGATGGGTCATATCAGCGAGAGTAGGCTTATGAAGTTGACTCATCAGGGTCTTATATGTGATTTGTGTGCTAAATTCAAACCAACTTATGATTCATGTATTCTCAAAAAAATGACTAAGTCTCCTTTTGTTAGACAATGGGAAAGGGCTATTGAATTGTTAGGATTGATACATTAAGATATATGTGGGCTCATAAATGTTATGGCCTATGGTGGTTATATCTACTTTATAACTTTTACTGATGATTTGTCATGATATGGTTACGAGTACTTAATGAAGTATTGCAACAATCAATTGGTGGGTTCGGGAGGTATATATATTTGAATAAGATAATTACTTTATTAGAATAATAATTTGATGAATTATATGTGATGTTTCTAGGGTATGTGCAATGTATGGGAAAAAAAAAGTCAAAGATTTAGCTTAAGGGGTACTGTGACTTGAAATATTATTTGGTGGAGTGTAATTAAGGCCTGAGCTATTTTGTTTTAAATGTAAAGGATTTATTTGAATATAAGGGGAATTTCACTCAAGTGTCAAGGGCATTTAAGTACATAAGAAGGCATGTGTTTGTTTATATATACATGTAAGCTTACCTTTCATAAGAAGAAGCAAGTGGAAGGCTTAAGAAGGAAGAGACCATCAGGAGAGAGAAAGCAAGAGGTAGGGTCTCCTCTTTCTCTCTCTTTCTTACTTTTCTATGACTTAAAAGGGTTGTGGAGTTCAAGTGTCTTTATCTTCTTCATTTCTTGCTAGTTTGTTACACTACAAGAAAAGTAGTTTTTAGCGACGAAAATTTCGTCGCTAATATTTTTAAATATATTTTTAATTTAGCGATAGAATTAGCGATAGAAAACCAGTCACTAAATTTAGCGACGGAATTAGTGACAGAAATCCCATAGATAAAAATAAAAAAAATTAAAATTTAGCTACGGGGTCAACCCTGTCGCTAAAAAATAAATAAAGAATTAAAATTTACGGACGATGTCACCCCATCACTAAAAAATAAAAAAAAATTAAAAATTTTACATTTAAACATATCACAATAATTTTTACTAACATTAAAATTAGTAAAAATTAAAATAATATTTTTTATACATATTCAAATTAAAATCGAAATAAGAACATAATTTTTTACTGCTAATATAATAATTAATATACTTTTATTTGAATTAATAATGAAATAAAATTAAAATTAATATTCATTTCCCTTTAGTAATATTAATATTAAAATTAATATCATTAAATAAGTTTGAGAAATTTTGGTGTATAAATATAATTCTGAAATATTTAGAAGAGAATACTATAAATATATTTTATACACATCAATAAACAAGGAGGCTTCCAGATCGGTTGGCTCGAGCATGGAACTTGGTCATGAGAGGTTAGGGGATCGAATCCAGTAAAGAGCTTGAAATAATAGTTGGGAGTAATATCCCAGTGCTGCCACTTGGCGAGTAGAGGCGTGGCCACGTGGTGCACATGAGGGGAAGGTGGGGCTTAATGCGCGTTGAATTTTGAATTTTGGGGTTGAATTTAGCGACAACGATGGAAAATCTGTAGTTGAATTTAGCAACAGGTACAACCCCCATTGCTGATTCCGTCGCTAGAAAAATCTCGTCGTAACCCCATTGGTAAATTTCTACGATGCTCTTTTTAGTGACGGAAAGGTACTCGTCACTAAATACGTCGCTAAAAAAATTTAGTGATAGATTTTGATGTTTTAGCGATGGAATTTTTGGTCGCTAAAACATTGATTTTTTGTAGTGTTAAAGGGGTGAGGTAAAGGGATCTTGGAAGTTTGTTGGCTAAAGAAGGACCATCAAGAAGGACTCTTCAAGGCAAGTTTCTTCTTGTTCTTCTTCCTTTCCTTTCTTGTTGGATACAAGTTTTGGTTCCTCCATTTGCTCATTTATTCCTTGATGATGTTAGGTTGAGGGGTAAAGTTTGGAAAATTTTACAATTTTTGGAGAAAAAGTCATGTTGGTGCCTATGTAGAAAGCAATGTAAATCTCTCATCCACAGGTTCCCCATAAGTCTAGTAGAGTGTCTCATCCTTTGGATCGATGGTATGGTTTATCGGTGGAGGAGATACATGAATTGTTCTTGTATGGAGACAATGACAAGTTAATTGACCTTACCACCTATGAGAAGGCGATATCTGATATCGATGCCTCGAAACGACAGATAACTATGGAATCTGAGTTAGAGTCTATGTACTCCAACCAAGTCTGGGTCTTGGTAGATCCACCTGAGAGAATTGTTCATGTCAGGTGTAAATGGATTTTCAAGAGAAAAATTAGTTTAGATGGATAGGTTTCTATCTATAAAGCTTAGTTGGTGGCAAAGGGTTATCGTCAGCGTCAATGTATTGACTATGATGAGACTTTCTCACCTATCGTGATGCTAAAGTCTATCAAGATGATGTTAGCTATCGTTGCTTACTATGATTATGAGACTTGATAGATGGACGCTAAGATGACTTTTCTAAATGGATTTCTTAAAGAAGAGCTCTATATGGAACAATTGAGTGGATTTGAGTATGTTGATCCACGTCAGGTGTGTTGGCTAAAGAGATCAATATATGGTTTGAAGCAAGTATTGAGGAGTTAAAACATCCATTTTGATCATGAGATTAAAGAGGTTGGTTTCTTGAGAAATCCAGATGAACCATGTGTATATAAGAAGACTAGTGAGAGCAACATTGTGTTCCTAGTCTTGTATGTGGATGATATTTTAATTATGGGTAATAGTGTGGACATGATGATGTCTACGAAAGCCTAATTGTCTAGAGTATTCTCCATGAAGGATCTGGGAGATATTACCTATATTCTGGGGATTATATTTTATAGAGATAGAGTCAGAAAATTGATAGGTCTCTCCCAGAGCTTATACATAGAGAAGATGCTAAAGAGATTTAGCATGCTGAATTCTAAAATGGGGCAGTTGCCTATTTGGTTTGGAGTTCATCTCTCTATGGAGATGTCCCTTAATACTCATAAAGAGAGGGATTGCATGAGTAAAGTACCTTATGCTTTAGCGGTTGGGAGCTTTATGTATGCGATGATATGTACGAGGCAAAATATTACATACGCTGTGAGTGTTGTAAGCCGATATCAGTCCAATCCCAGTGATAGTCACTGGATTGTAGTGAAGCATATTCTAAAGTACTTGCGAAGGACTAAAGATATGCTACAGATTTATGGAGGGGGTGATTTCTAGGTGATTGGATTCATTGATTCGGATTTTTAATCGGATGTTGATGATCACAAATTGACATTTGATTTTGTATATCTCTTGAATGATGGTGTTGTGAGTTGGAAAAGTTCCAAGCAGGCAATCATAGTGGATTCAACTATTGAACTTGAGTATGTTACGACATGTGAGCTGCTTAGGAAGCTATTTGGATTTAGAAATTTCTTTTGGAGGTTGATGTGGTTTCGACCATTCTGTCACTAGTACATTTGTATTGTGACAACAATGGAGCTATCACGCAAGCGAAAGAACCCAAATCTCATTAGAAGTCCAAACACATTGAGTGCCAATTTCATTTGATTCAAGAGATTATAGCACGTGGGGACATGTAGCTATAGATAATAGATTCAACAGATAATATAGTTGACTCACTCACCAAGGTTATGACTTAGTCACAGTTGGATCGGCATCTTGAGAAGATGTGTATTCGATTTCTACCAATGGTGTAGCATTATATGTACATGTGATGTAAATTATCATTAGTGCAAATGGGAGATTGTTAGTGTTGTGTGCCCTAATGCTAGAGATTATTATCATCATAGTCTCCATTTGATGAATCTAAGGACTAGGAATACTTTTAAAAAATCTTGTGTCAGAGATCCTTGTCATATATTCTTAACAACTTAAGAATAAGACCATTAGGAAATTTAGAGACTCATTCATACATATTTGGAGAGCAATGAATGAAGAAATGACCATTTTATTAGTTACAAGAATATAATACATGTATCCCTATTACATACTAGATGTCATAAAAAATCCAGTATTAGGACATACATCACTAACATCTTTCCTTTTTTTTTTTTTCCAGTCGCTCTACCACATGCCACCATCTTTTCAACCAACCATCATTTTTTTGTCATTAATGCCTCCATAAGCCACCACCAAACTTGACCTACCTCCATTTGGGTTTTCCCAAGTCGATGACCATCGTGAGTATAAAGTTGCCATCAATAGCCTTGTTTACCCTTAGACTTGTTTACCCTTAAGTTTACATTTTCAACCCATTGATTTCTCTTTTTTTTGTTTCTTTCTACCCTTTTCATGATGTCTTTCCCTCTTAAGCTCCCTAATTCTTTCTCTATCCCATTGAATTTTCTTTCCTTTCTAGTCAATTTCTACCCTATATTTAATTGATTTCAACCCTATTGGTGATGAGACCTTAATGGCATTCATCAATTAAATAGAGAAAAAGAAGAAGAAAGATAGAAAAAGGAAAGGTGAGAAGGGAAAGTTTAGGAGAGACAAAGAGACGAGAAAGAAAGTGAGAACCAAGAGAAATTTTTATAAGGGTGTAATAGAATTTTTACTTAAGCCTTTTAACAATAAGTTTTCTTTTTTTTTTTTTTTACATTTCTCACATATTGAGGCATCAGTATTATAATCTTGAATATTTTGATTTTGATGAGAACAAAAATACTTTATAACACAAAAAACAAAAGACAATCTTAAAATGGGTCTTAAATGATTTAGAATGTTTGAAACGTCTAAATAGTGACTTTCAGACATTTGATGATCGTTTAAATGTCTCAAAAATAATTAACAGACTACTGAACAAACCCAAAACTGTCAACCTCATCCGCACCGTCATACAGATGTTTGAAGTGCATGCTCAAACGTCCAAAAATAATCTAGAATGCAAGTAGACTCAAGGTCATTTTTCAAATGTTCAAGGATGTAGTTACAAAAGTCTAAAACCTTTCTAGAATGTCAAGGCTTCATACAAACGTTTGAAGCCTAAGACACATTTGTCTAAACAATGTGTAAAATTATCCAAATGACCAAGAGTTCATACAAAAGTTTAAACGAAGGGGTACAAATGTTCAAATGATGTGGAACAGTGTTCTTGTTCCTGAAGTTTGTTGAAGACCTTTATACTAAAACTATTCAAATGTCCTATTATTTTTTAGACGTATAAAAGGATACCCTCAAAAGTTTGGACTTTCTTACAAGAATCACAAACTCTTCTAAGAACTCCCATTTCAAGATATTTGAATCAAATATCTACTTTTGATCCTTATGTGTTTAAAAACATTCATTCTTACTTGACATTGTCTTATCTTTTCAACATTCAAAAAGTTAAAAAGGTTGTGGACATCTCTTGTTTTGGTTATTTTTCCTTTTGTGTTATTTTTGCTACTACTTGTAACAATTATTATCTTGAACCATGTTGACCTGAGAATCTTTGTTCTCTAAAGATAATATCACTTTTGAAGATTAGTTTTACAAGATTTGTCTTCACTTTATGCATTGCATAAGATGGCTTCAAATATAAAGAGGGAGTACTTGCTGAAGATTCCCAGCCATTATCTTATTATATCTTTACTAGCTGGTTGAAGAGATTATCTATAAGAAGCCTTTTTATTTTTCAAATCAATATAAGAAGTAAGTGAGATATTGTGTTGAAGCAACGAGGTATATTGAGGATTGAAGAGCAATGGCCAAGTTCACTCATTGCCTTTGCTATTGAATGCTTTGTAAATTTTGTATTAAGATTTTTTGTGGGAATAGCATTACTTACATCAAGAGGTTGTCTTGTTTGCAAGGAGTTGTAATCAAGGTTTAGTAGCTTTTTGTACAAAGGCTAGGGTTGTAACTGAAGTTACTAGTACCTAAACAAAAAGTAAAGATTGTTTCTTAGTAAAATCTTCAAGGGGTACCTTAAAGAGAGAGGACCTATGGTTTTATAGTAGAATCTCTATAAAATCTATATTCTTGTAGTTGTGTTTGTTCCTTACATATTTTGAAAGATCATAAAAATCTCACATTTTAAACCAATTGTCACACAAAAAAAAAAATTATATTAAGAAAATTATTTTTTTTCATAAATTTAATTCGACTCTTTGAACATTTTCTAGGGAATATGTATGTTTTTATTAAACCTTAAAAGTGCTAAGTGTAATTTACTCTCTTTTTTAATTAATAACACTTGCATGATTGATGTTGGCATGTCATGAGAAAAAACACCAAAAAAATAAATAAATAAACGGATCAACCCAACTTAACTGAGATAACCCAACAACAGAGGGCTATAGGAGATCCATAAAAAATGGCCAATACAACCCACAGGCCAACAAAGAAGGTTGTGGAGGGCCTCGCAAAAAAACACTAATGCAGCTATGGAGGCAGACCACACGACCCTGCTGCGTGGGTGCGAGGGGCAGCTCTCGTGCCCCAGCCGCGTATGCATCCCTGCCACGCGATTGTGCGAGAAGCCCATTGGCTGCATGGGCAACGCCTGCAACCCAGTCGTGTGGCTGTGATGGTAGCCTCTGTGGAGCATGGGCAAGCCCCACAACCTAGTCATGTGGTCACAAAGGTAGAACGGTTACAAAATTGAAGTGTGTAGGCGTGAGAACGGTCAAAAAAACTTAAGTGCATAAACTCGATAACGATCCAAAAATCGAAACATGTAAGCACAAGAATGGTCAAAAAATAGAAGTGCGAAGGTGCGAGAATTGTCCAAAAACTGAAGCATTAAAGCATGAGAATGGTCCAACAACCGAAGCGTGAAAGCACGAGAATTGTTCAAGAAGTCAAAGAGAATGCAAGAATCACTAGAATGATAAAGGGAAAACCCAACATCAAGGGTGCAGAACGTGTAAAATTGGATTATGAGTCGAAGATGCTAAAAGCACAAAAATGATCTAGGATAACCTAGAATCAAAGGCGATAAATGCTCAAAAATGATCAAGCATAAAGTGTAAAATGCAAGAGACCGAATAAAAATAAAAAATGCACAAGTGCAAGTTCATCATCAACAAAGAACTAAAGAGCATGGGAGTGAGCATAATGCCTGTCCCATGTTCATAAAAGACTGGGGAGTGGGCGCGACACCCTTTTCCTAGAGAAAGAAAAGGATAAGAGAGAAACAAGCATAAATTGAGAATCAAAAGTGCATAAAGCGTGAGAATGACATAGAAAGTCGAAACACGAAATTATGAAAACAATCTAAGGCAAACTCGACGTTAAAAAGTATAAGATGCATAAACATAATTTGAGGATCATCATCTAAGGGAAAAATGAGCATCGACGAATTATAGAGAATACCGTTAAAATGTTAGAGGGTCGCATGAGTCAATGGATGAAGGACTCGCCCCGAACACACACGGATGATAAGAATAAGGGAACTCTCGCCAGGGTGAAGTTATAGAACAAATTGGTCTACAGAAGAGACTAGGGAGCGGTGATGCAATCTTTCTCAATAGAAAGTCAACTAGTCGTCTGCAAAATACTAGGGAGTCATATTATATAGCATCTCTGCTCCATCCTAGACTCACATACGTCATCACCTCAGTGTAATCTAGTGATCTACCCGGGACCAAAAGTCGAGCAACGCTTTGCCTAAGCTTCATTCATCTTTAACGGTCTGGCCCTAAGAGCTCCTTCTTAAAAGTCCACAAGGGTAATCAGCTATAGTTAACTAAACCTGGATTCCACAAGGTGGATAGGTTTAACACTAACGATAGGTGGATGACCAAGTGCGAGTTCTTAATCCCAACTATTTCATTCGAGTTTATCGGATGAAAGAATAGATCATGTTATAGCATGCCCTTGCTTTTCTTGTATTTGTTTCAAGCCTTGGGGCCATTCTTGCTTGTTTTTCTCTTCGATGCTTTCACACTTCGATTTCTTGGATAATGAACCTTAGATCATTCTTGTGCATTCCCTGCTTAAATAAGCTCTTGTAATTTGTGATCTATACGTGTTCCCTCGGATTTTCCAACTGCATAGGTTGGGGTTAAGATGGAAAGATAGAATTCGGTAGCACCATACCTTGGTTCTATAAATGAAGCATTGTATAAAAATCAATTATCTCAAATAAAATCCTTATTGCCACTGGCTCCCCAATTTTAGCATAAGAAAGTCTGGGCTTGAATTAGGAAGTGATAAGGATTTTGAAATCATGATGAGCATGAGCAATTGGTGTGTCATGAGAAAAAAACACTGAAAAATAAATAAATAAACGGATCAAACCAGCTTAATTGAGATGACCCAACAATAGAGGGCTATAGGAGATCCACGAAAAATGGCCAATACGGCCCACATGGTGGCAAAGAAGGTTGTGGAGGGCCTCCATGAAAAGCACCTGCATAGTTGCTGAGGTAACCCCCCATGGCCTTGTCGTGCGAGTATGGGGGGTAGTTCTTGCAGCCCTGCCATGAGGCCCTAAAAGACAACTAATGTGAGAATTTATTCACACATTTATTGGTCATAATTGGGTAGTGTTTTTAGTATTTTATATGTGTTTTACTTAGAATTGTTTAGTGTTTTGAGTTTCTTTTATAAATATTTAATTGATAGTATTTCTTGTTATTTTGCAGGAATACTACTTGGTGTTTATATTATATATATATGTGTAATTAATATTAAATAAATTAAGTGGCATGGAGTTGCTGGAGATGGATGCATGAAGTTTAAATATATTATAAGTGAATTGGAGGTAATCATGGGCAGTGCATATATATTATATAATAAGAGATTAAATTTAAGTTGAGATGGGCTAGGGCATGTGGGCTGCAGTGCATACATATATATATATATTATATAAATATGAGAAGGATGAAAAGAAAGGGGAACGACGGAACTTACAAGGAATAAAATGAAGCAGGTGTGCAGACCATGTGGCTTATCAAAGTTGTCAGGGAATAAAATAAAAAATAAAAAGAGGCTAAGTGGATAGCATGGCGTGATGACCGTCTGAATTAGAGAAGAGTAGAGCATGGGAATTATTATTTTATGCCTAATAGTTTCCAATAAAGATGGGAGAAGCAGAAGACAGGGGGAGACTTTGGAGCTTGGAAAGCTGAAATTTGAAGAGCAACATACACGAGAGAAGGAGAAAAATTGGAGCCTTCTGGAGGATTGGTGACAACATCCTTGTGAAGGAAATCTACGCATAAAGAGTTTTATCTTCTTCTCTCATTTCTTTTAAAGTCTATATTTACGTTCATTTATTATGTTATGGATTTTATCGTTTGTAAAATGAACTAAATTCTGTAACTAGGGTATTTTGATGTCATCTGAATATGACAATTTGATTTTTATGGAGTGAATTTTTTTTATTCATGCAAGTGTTTATTATTGTGCTTAATGCTATCAAATACTTGGCTAATATGTGATTGAATTGTTGATATAGATTTAGGTCGAAAGGAAAAATCTATAACTCGATCTAGATAATAAACATCACAGGAATATAATTGGAACGAAAGTAAAGATTTGACTTGTGTGGTTAATTACTTTTGCATGAATAATTAAATCTGGATTATCAACTATTTAAATTAAATTAGATTATTTAGATGAAACCAAGATACCCTAGTGCTCTTAAAAACATAAAACTCTTCATATTTATTTTATGTGTTATTATTTTATTTTGTTAATTCATCCCCATTAATAAATTATTTAAATAATATTTAGGTTAATATAATTTTGGTAATTATCACCCTATAAGGCCCGCTTTCGAATACTCGAAAGAACATCATTACAGAGATGACATAGACAAAACTGACCTTAACTCATTTCATTTCTAACAGTGGAAATTTAAATAAGATTTAATTACATTTTCAAAATCTCATGACTTTAGGCTCAATGGCCATACAAAATAATAAAAGGCTCAAATTCCCATAAACATAACAGATCCTCATCACTATAAACCTTACCAATTCACTAACAAATCCTCATCACTACAAATCCTCATCACTATAAACCTCACCAATTCACTATAAACCTCACCAGTAGTTTCATTCCTCTGATAAGTCAGTCCCCACTCCACAACCTCTAACAAAATTTCCCCACAAACGGTTTTGTCTTCGATCGAATCATGAGGTAGGGTCTGACAAGGTTCCCATAGCTTGGCTTGCTGCCTCACTGTGCCAGCAAAATCATCATAATGGAACCAAATATGCATATCCATCATTAGGACTCTAGTAAGCTGTCCCCACGCTTCATTCACGAACTTTCTTGTGAACAAGACTTGTGTTAGATAGTTGACATTTTAATTTCATCATATTGGTTTATTGTTTTTTATCAGTTTTTTCAGTTTCTATTCCCTTTATTTTCTCTTTTGACTTTGTCAAAATTAGTTGCTATTTTTCTAAAGTTAGTGGCTACGTATGGCTCAGATAATGGCAGCATTTTCTCATCAGTTTTACCCACTATGTTTAGTGGCAAGTCTTTAGGAAAGTTGGTTATTTTCCTTGTATATAAAGACTGCAATCAATGAAAGAAGTATGCTGGTTTTTTTAATCACTTTGTGTCCTTGTTTCAATTATTGCTTCTCTATTTTTTCAATAGTGGTATTAGAGCCAGGTATTAGAGCCACAGTTGATCTTATAGGACCAAAACACCAATTTCAACCCAAAATACAGATGGCATCCAGCAGCCTAACTTTAAACCCTCCTATCATCCTCACTGGTGGAAACTTCCACATTTGGTCAGTGAAGGTGCAAGCTTATCTTGAAGTGTATGACCTCTGGGAAACTATGACTGAAGATAAATCAATTGCTCCTCTACCAGCAAATCCCACCATGGCTCAAATCAAATTCAACAGTGAAGAAAAGGCAAAGAAATCTAAGGCCAAGTCACTCATTCAGAACTCAGTGGCAGATTGTGTTTTCTATAGGATTATGGCATGTGATTCTGTTAAAGTGGCTTGGGATAGGTTGAAAGAAGAATACCAAGGTAGTGATAGAAGAAAGAAAATGCAGGTGTTGAACCTGAAAAGAGAATTTGAGTCGTTGAATATGCAAGAGGATGAAACAATTGGTAAGTATGTTGATTGAATCTCCTTCATTGTTAATAACATCAGATTACTTGGTGAGGAATTTGTAGAAAAAAGGATTGTGGAGAAAGTGCTTGTAACTCTTCCTGAGAGGTTTGAATCATAGATCTCCTCCCTTGAAGAATCCAAGGACTTAAGCAAGATCTCATTAGGTGAACTAATGAGTGCTCTTCAAGCACAAGAGCAAAGAATGACTATTAGGTAGGAAAAATTTGCTGAAGGTGCTTTCCATGTGCAAAAACAAGTTAGTAAGGGCAAGAAGCAATTCAACCCGAAAAACAAAGGCAAAAATGAAGGTGGCAGCAGCAATGAAGGTTCAAAACAAAAAAAAATTTCCTCCTTGCATACACTGTAAGAAGACCACGCATGCTGAGAAATACTGTTGGTGGAGGCCTGATGTAACTTGTGGGATTTGCAAGTAGTTAGGGCATATTACAAAGGTCTATAAATTCAAAACTAAAGACTCAAAACCTCAACAAACTCGTTTAGCAAATGCAGCTAATGCACAGGAGGAGCAACTATTCGCAGTTTCTTGCTTCTCAACAAATGATTCATCTGATGCTTGGCTCATTGATAGTGGGTGCACACATCATTTGTGCAATGATCCTGAGATGTTGAGAAATCTTGATGAGACTTACAAGTCCAGAGTGAAAGTAGGCAATGGAGAATTTTTGGAAGTTAAAGGCAGAGGTCCAGTCAATGTTCAAACAAGTTCAAGTATCAAAACTATACCTGATGTTCTGCTTATACTTGAAATCAGTCAAAATCTACTGAGTGTTGGTCAAATGCTTGAGAAAAATTACTCTTTTCACGTCAAGGATCATAAATGTACTATCTTTGATCCTTTTGGAGAACAATTATTTTGTGTGAAGATGAAGAACAAAAGTTTTGCTGTTAGTTGGGAAAAGGTTTTTGAACATGCCTACTCCAACACCACTCAAGTGGTTTCAAATCTTTGGTATAAAATATTTGGACACTTTAATTAGAAGAGTCTCTCATATATGAAGCAAAAGGAAATGGTTGAAAACATGCCTACAGTCGTTGGTGAAATTCAAATATGTGAAACTTGTCAACTTGGCAAGCAGTTAAGGCTACCATTTCCTAAAGGACAAGTATGGAGAGCCATTCAAAAGATTTAGCTCATCCATACTGATGTGTGTGGTCCTATGAAAACAGCCTCACTTTGTGGTAACGGATACTTTATTCTTTTCATTGATGACTATACTAGGATGTGTTGGGTTTATTTTATTAAACTCAAAAGTGAAGTGTTTACTGTTTTTCAAAGATTTAAGGCTCTAGTAGAAAATCAAAGTAGTTTGCTGATTAAATGTCTGAGATCTGACAATGGTACTGAGTATACTTCAAATCAGTTTGTTGAGTATTGTAGTAGTACAGGCATAATTCATCAGTTTACCACACCATACACACCACAATAAAATGGTGTGTGAGAGGAAGAACAGAACAATAATGGAGATGGCTAGATGTTTCTTACTTGAGAAGAAGATACCAAACAAACTATGGGCAGAGGCAGTAAATACCTCTGTGTATTTGCTGAATAGATTGCCTACTAAGGCATTAGAGAACAAGACACCGTATGAAGTCTGGAATGGTGTCAAACCTGCTGTAGATCATCTTCGAGTGTTTGGTAGCATCTGTTTTTTTCAAATATCTGAGCAAAAAAGAAGCAAACTTGACAACAAAGCTCAGAATGGAATTCTTGTGGGCTATGGAATAGCAACCAAAGGATACAGGATTCTCTGTTTGCAAATAGGAAAAATCATCTTGAGCAGAAATGTGAAGTTTGATGAAGTGGCAACATGGGATTGGGAAAATTAGGAAAATGTGCGTTCTAATTCTCCATTTGATGTCCAGAGTCAACTTGAAGCTGATGATTTGGTGGATGTTCTTCTAGTTAGGGGTACAAGGACCTTGGAGGATATTTACCAAAAATGCAATACAGCAATCATTGAACCAACCAGCTATGCTGAAGCTCAAGATTCTCTAGAATGGAGGAGAGCAATGGAAGTAGAAATGGAAATGATTAACAAGAATGAAACTTGGCAGCTAGTTAAAAGGCCTAAGGATCGCAAGGTGATTGTAGTTAAATGGGTTTTTAAAACAAAACTCAATCCAGATGGGTTAATTTGTAAACACAAGGCTAGATTGGTCGTGAAGGGCTATGCTCAACAATATGGAATAGACTACTAAGAGACCTTTGCTCCAGTAGCAAGGTATGATACAATTAGACTTCTTATTACTCTTGCTGTGTCCAACTCTTGGCAGATTCATCAACTTGATGTCAAGTTAGCTTTCTTGAATGGCTTTCTTGCTGAAGAGATTTTTGTAGAGCAACCAGATGAATATGTTGTTCAAGGGAAAGAGGATCATGTGTATCTTCTTAAGAAGGCCTTATATGGTTTAAAGCAAGCCCCTCAGGCTTGGTACGATAGGATGGACAACCACCTTATGCAGCTTGGATTCAATAGAAGTCAAAATGAAGCAACCTTATATGTGAAATCCTGTGGTAATCATCTCTTAATTGTCTCTATTTATGTTGATGATATGCTTATCACAGGAAGTCAACTTGGACTGATCCAAGAGTTCAAGAAAGAAATGCAGAAAGTGTTTGAGATGACTGATCTTGGAATTATGAATTATTTTCTTGGAATGGAAGTATTGTAATCCAGTCATGGCATTTTTACATGTCAACAGAAATATGCTTCTGATATCTTAAAGAGGTTTAAGATGGAGGATTGTAAACCAGTGGGGACACCTATGACAACCAGTATCAAGCAGAGTAAGGATGATGACTCTGAGAAGGTGGATGAAAGCTTGTATAGAAGCTTAATTGGCAGCCTTCAATATCTCACAGCAAGTAGACCTGATATACTATTTGCTATGAGTGTTCTTTCAAGATTCATGCATTCACCAAAGGAGACTCACTTCGTAGCTGCAAAACGTGTACTTAGGTACATCAAAGGTACCATTGCTCTTGGTATTTTCTTTCCAAAAACACTAGGAGAAGCTTTGGAATTGATTGGCTACACTGACAGTGATTGGGGAAGCTGTGTTGATGATTCAAGAAGCACATCAGGGTACTTATTTTCTCTGAGTCCTGGTTTTTTTACTTGGAGCTCAAAGAAGCAGGAGACAACAGCTCAGTCTACTGCAGAAGTTGAGTACATTGCTACTGCCTCAGCTGTCAACAAGGCTATCTGGTTGAGGAAGATGTTGAAGGATTTGGAACATAAGCAAGCTGAAGCAACCATGATTATGTGTGATAACATTTCTGCAGTCTCAATTTCAAAGAATCCAGTCTTTCATGGACGAACCAAGCATATCAAGATTAAGTTTCACTTTATTAGAGAGGCCCAACAATCAAATGAAGTGGTGCTTGTTCACTATTCATCTGAAGAACAGCTTGCGGACATTTTTACCAAGCCACTGCCTAAATAAAGATTTGAAGCTTTAAGACAAAAAATTGGAGTTTGTCATCAAAATGCCAAGGAGGAGTGTTAGATAGTTGGCATTTTAATTTCATCATATTGGTTGATTGTTTTTTATCAGTTTCTATTCCCTTCATTTTCTCTTTTGACTTTGTCAAAGTTAGTTGCTATTTTTCTGAAGTTAGTGGCTGCGTATGGCTCAGATAATAGCAGCATTTTCTCATCAGTTTTACCCACTATGTTTAGTGGCAAGTCTTTAGGAAAATTGGTTATTTTCCTTGTATATAAAGACTGCAATCAATGAAAGAAGTATGCTGGGTTTTTTAATCACTTTGTGTCCTTGTTTCAATTATTGCTTCTCTATTTTTTCAACAACTTGCTTCTCTAGAAGGCCCCATAGGGGTTCACGTGCACTCAACTGAAATATTGTTTCCACTCGATCTAGATAACTCATCACGGGCTCATCCTCTCGTTGCCTCCCTCCACGTACCAAGAGTAGCTCTTCCTCCCAGCGATGCCAAAGCAAATCTAGTTCCCCATGACTTGGGTCTAGCATCCACCATCTCGATTCTCCAAAATCCATGCTAAGGGGTTCCAAAATCTACATGTAGGGTCGAATGTCAATTTCCTTACCATAATTGGAACACATACGCCTCATTACTAATACCCTTCTAGCCATTCCTATGGGATGGCAAGAATACTTACATATATATATGTGTATATAAGGGGGGTGTTCTAACCTTGACCTCAAGTCAGGGGCTTCTTGCCACGAGCACCCTTTTTCTTTTTTTCCTCATTCCTAGCCATTTTTTGGACTTCATTCTATTACACTTCTAAGTTTTGGACTACTAGACATAATCCTAACTCTACCTATCACTCCTAGGTGTACATAGACTCCATTTACTCCTAACTTATGCTCTGATACCAAAATTGTAAGGCCCACTTTCGAATACTCAAAAGAAGGTCATTACAGAGATGACATAGAACAAAACTAAACTTAACTCATTTCATTTCTTGCAGCAAAAATTTAAATAAGATTTAATTACATTTTCAAAATCTCATGACTTTAGACTCGATGGCCGTAGAAAATAATAAAAGGCTCAAATTCCCATAAACATAACAAATCCTCATCACTATAAACCTCACCAATTCACTAACTAGGATCTTTGAAATTAGGACGCGTCTCCGTACACCATTATCCCTTGACTGTAGTCTTACTGGACTCACCCTCAATAACAATCTTTCCTTTACTTGGAATGGCAAAGAAGATCAAGTGAGCCACAAGGTTCAGCAAGTTCGAGAAACAATAAACAATATATAGGATCCAAGAACTCGATGACATCAAGAAGAGTAATCAAGGACTCCACAATTATATACAAGATTCATAATTTATGAATTTATCAATTCAACTTAATGTATCATGTCACCATGTATCACTATGCAAATGTGCATAAAATTCCAATATCATTATCAATTCTCATAGGCTCGCAAGCTATCAATCAATACATGCAAGAGTGCATCATTTCATTATCAATATTAATTTTCTCGGCTCACAAGCCATAAATAGATGCATGCAAAAGTGCATAAGTTCCATAAAACCTCATAATAAATATGGAGCCAACTTGCTGAGCTATGGCTACCTCATCCCGCGCTAGGTGCTCTGGGTACCTTTTGTAAGGCCCCCACCCAAGTCCCCAAAGAACTAGAGCGGGTGCCCTATTAAAATAAAGACAACCTAATCTAGAAGATCCTTTCATACATGCCACTGATAAATACTAAGAGAAAACAGATAAATGAAACTTTCCATCCCGGCATGCATATCAAAACCTCAATCTGCTATACAACAACTGATCACTAGGCTTACATAGCCCAAGCATGCATGACATACAACACTGGCACACCGGCCACAAAATAAACATAAACCATACAAACCCAAATAAACTAAAGAAAAATACAGTCTGGAAGCTACAAAATGCACAAAAAGAAACCCCCAGGCTGACAACTGCTAGGTCTGTACGGCCCTGTACACCGCTTAACCAAGTAGTCGAGAACTACTAGACCCGCCCACAATTGGGTCCTTGCTTTTTCCTGGAATGAAGAGAAAACAAGGTGAGTCCAAATGATTCAGCAAGCTCATAAATAAAGGAAAGATGGATATAGTAGGTACTAAGAGTAACTGCATCTCAAGTGCATAACAAACCGAAACTCATGCATAACATGCCATGCAATCTCATAAACTGATACAGGTACCAACTGCATAAGTAACAATGCACAAATACAGGATCTTAGGGTCGAAGAAAAGAATGCACTAGCACCCAAGTCCTTATCACAAACCTGCTACTGTCTTGAAGGTAGATTGTACCTATACTACGAGCCAAAGCTTGCTCGGGTGGGAGCTACCACACCCGTTGGCACGCATAAGCATCCAAGATAAAACTGGGCATGCCAAGGCATCACTGAATAACTCGATTCGGGAAACCCAACACCATATAGTTGTATCTCAAGAACTGGCGCCAAGACTGTGCAAATGTAACAAATAAGAGGTGGCGTAGTAGACCAGACATGATACAAAGCCCCCATAAGCCAAGCATCCCACCAAGCCTCGCCCAACTAGTAAAACTCACGCCAAATGTAAATGCTTATGTCTACCAACTACTGATAAATATATCATGATCGTGTAACAAGCACTCAAGTGTAAGTGAACCACACAAAATGCATAAACTGACTCGAGTGTATAACAAACACGTGAGTGCACCGAAGGTGTTTAACTGGTTGTAACAGGGAAGGAAATATGATAAAATGACCAGTCGTTCCCTATGGACACAAGCTAGCACTTAACTCGATTAATCACACCTATCTTCATTCCGCTTAGAAAATAGAGAGTGAACAAACTCTCGGGAAACACAATCAAGATACGTTGACTACATTTACAACCTCTATTGTCCTATTAGATTAGACCTTTATATTACAATAACTAGATGAGTTATTACATATAATAGATAACTATTAATAACATATTATAATTTATATAACTTAATGAATTATGTCACACAACACATTATTTACTAACATTATTACTATTATTATTTATTTAGTTACCTCAAATTGTACTTATAGACTTTAAGCAACACTTACACAAATGTAAATATATATATATAAACACTTTATGCTCCCAATACTCAAGGACGTGCTACCTGCCACTTCCAACTTTCAACATACATTACAACATTAAATAAATGTACATATATACATATATATATACATGGGTCACATTCCTTCTCCAACGAGAGCAATCACCAGGAGCTAAAATTTGTGTAAACTATTATGCTAACAATAATAATTATTATTTATTACTAATCATCTAATCTTTACAGCAACAATAACTATAACCATAACAATATTAAAATAGAACTAAACTCCCCTAGTGAACACACCCATTAATTATCTTAAACTTCCCCCAGTGAACACACACACGCACACAGTAACTCACAACAAACTCACTCATGGACCACACACACACACACATAGCGTTGCACTCACGGCCCAAATGCCAAATACACACAATGTACTCACTGTGCTCAATATATATATATATCACTACACGGCCATGGCAACCACTCGAACCTATCGAAACTTCCATTCCCAACCTTTAAACACCTCAGTACCCTTCACAATCACATGCAAGAAGGTTGTAAAAATCGGATATGCATATAGATATGGCCACCGAAACCCACTGCCACTTCATATATATATCTCCGTTACACATATAAACACACAGTAACCCACTTGGACTGCTCAAAGCACACACTCACAATCAAACATTCGAGACCCAAGGAGAAGAAAAGAGGGAAGAGAGGCTTGTAAATACTCGGTTGACCTGCTCACACACATTTATACATATATATCTATATGCAACGAACTACACGATTGCACAAGGACACTCACACACTGCTAGATTGATTACGTTGAATCAAGGAGAAGAGAAGGGGGAAGGGAGGTTTGCTTGTGACGCTTAAAGACAACAAAACTCAAAAGCTTCACTGTTCACCTTCTTCTTCCTCTCGTCCCCTGCAACTTCTTATGTTTTCTTTCATTGCTTCTAAAACTTCTTTGCTTTCATCTTGTAATACCCCATGTTCGTATGAGGTTGCCATGTAATTTCGATAAGTTTAGAATACCAAAAAATCGGTTTGATAATAGTTATAAGTACCGAATTGACTGCAGGGAGTGCCTCAGAGTGAAATTGTCTAAGGAAAATTACATGGTCTCTACGAGCGTATCGAGATAAGATTTATGGTATTGAAAGAAATTGGATCGGGAACAGTTTTCGGTACAGCTAAAATACAGCTGCCATTTAGGCTGAAAAATCGAATCGTTGTAGGAGGCTCCCAAAAAATCAACGGAAGCCTAGGGGGGCTTCGATTTTGCGTAATGAGCAACCCTTCAGTGGTTTCGGGATGAAACGACAGCTCGATGAGGACACTGGGACGGAATCGCCAATATCGAGTAATCTTGGATTATTAATTTTGCGTTTTCGGTATTGTAATGCAATTTTATTCAGCGTTTGAGGATGTAATTGCAATTAGAGAATTGCAGAAGTGCAATAGGGATGAAATTTGGGATTTAATGTGTAATTTTTCTTAATTTAATAGTGTAATATCTAAATTATATATATATATATATACAGATTACGTGAGTGTGTGCGAGCGTGTATGACAGCCATCTTCAACTTGCCATGCCCTGCAGTCTCATCTCATACCCCCTGCAAATGGTGGCCACACCTCTGCCAAATGATGGTTGTCATGGAGTGATCTTCATGCCATCAGGTAAGACAGAGATGAGAGGCGGCGGATTGCCTATAAATAGCCAGGAGCTGGCCGCTTGAGAAGCAACAAAGGAGAAAGATCGGATGGGAGAAAGCGAGAGAGAGCCGCAGCCGAGAGAGAGATAGAGAGGGCTCGTGAGATCTAGAGAGAGAAGGAGAGAGAGAGCTGGGTCGTGAGGGTGGCTGGAGGCAATCGGCCATAGCCGCAAGCTCCAAGCGACCATGGCCGACGCACAGCAAGCAGCAACAACGTCAAGAAGGCAACACAGGCGGCTGGTGACGACTGAGGGTGGCCGGCGAGCGGAGGCCTGAGAAACGGTCAGAAGCAGCAAGCTGCGGCCATGGCAGCCATGGCCGCGAGCTCCAGTTGCAACAAGGCCGTACCAGCTCGCGACTAACGGCAGCCGCGAGCAGCTCCAGCGGCGGCGTGGGGTCGGGGAGGTCGGCGGAAGGCGGCAAGGGCGGTTGCAGGCCAGAAGAAAGACAGGCGGGCGGCGGTGGGCTGGTGCCCTGTTCGCGCGCAGGCGAAAGAGGAAGAAGAAGGTGGGGGAGAGGAAAAGAAAAGAAAAAAAGAAAGAAAAGAAAAGAAAGAAAAATGGAAAAAAAAAATAAAAATAAAGGAAAAATATCAAAAATCTCAGAAAATTTTTTAAAAATGGGAATTAGAGATTTATTAATATTTCAGAGATTTTGGGAGAGAAAGCAATGCAGGCATGCGTTTCGGGAATATGGCACGCATATTGAGGAAGCGTGAGAGGCTAAATCAAGGTAAGTAAAGTTCCCTAGAAAATTCCAAAAATTTAAGAATATTATTTTATGAATTTTTGTAGTGAAATATTTGAGAAATATTTAGCTGGATTTATTGAGGAAAAATAGGAAGAAATAGAGAGAAAATTATAGAAAATGCCAGAAATTATGAAAAAATATGTTTTAATGTTATTTAAATAAATGCGGTGATTAGAATGCTTTGAGGCTTAAGTTGAAGTGACTTGTGCGAATTTTGAGGTCGGCATGCAAATCGAGGCGATGCAAGCATTTCGAGGCAAGACACAAATATCGAGATAAGTGATACTTCCCAATTAAAGTTAGTTTTATGGAAAATGCTTGGTTTGTAAGTGAATTATGTTCATCAAAAATGTTTTCATCATATTGACATACTCGTTGATATCATCACGTAGACTGCATACATGACATGACTATGAAATGCATAAATACACATTGATATCATTGATTACTCGCATTGAGGCCGTAGGGAGTATGAATTGGCACCGCTGCTTTACCAAGGGTGCACCCATACAGCCCGACTTCGAAAGAGGTGACCGCAAAAATGATAGATAGCATGAGGGGTGCAGTTAACACCTACAAGAAAAGACATTGCATTCATGCACGAAATATGTTTTCTGTACCCTTACTTAGATGATTCATCATCTAACTTGGGTTTTTCCCCTAGAATATTCAAACGTTCTAGATGGAGAGTCTAACAGATACGAGGATAAATGAGACATGAAATGGCACTTAACAGAGTGCATGAAGAATGAAATGTACGTAATGTAGCCCATGTATTTAAGTTCTGCTACTTTGAATTCTGAACGTTTTGAGGAATGTTGATTTATATCCTTATGGTTAATTTATGATTAATGTTAAGATATGAGGTTTCGATCTTTGCTTCCGCATTTGATGTGTATAATAATTCTCTTTCGAGAAAAATGATTGGAAGTTCTGGGACAGATTCGAGGTATGATGTGGTTTAGCTTTAGTGTTTGAAAGAAAAAAAAAAATTATTGTCCCAGATTTGTCCCAAGTTATAACGTGTTCGGGAAAGCGGGGCATTACAGTTGGTATCAGAGCTTAAGTTGATTAGAAGCCTTAAGTGAATCTGATGTAGTAGATATCAAAGTTAAATCCTATTTGGAAATTAGGGAATATCAATTTGGAGACTTAAGAGGATCCGATATTGATAGAACCAGTTAGTAGGAACCCCAAGTGGAGGCTTAGAGGAAAGAGACTAAGGGTTCGTAAGACGAAATCCCTATTTGGAGATTTAGGGGATTGTCGATTGAAGGCTTAGAGGTTATTGGATTCAAGTGTTGTGTAGTGGAAGTGCATGTCTAGGAATGTTCTGGCTAAGGAAAGACTTGGTATTTAAGTGTGTCCATTTGTGACCTACCTCTCTTTCCTGGGAACTTACCTGGTGTACTATTCACGAACATACACTATTCTAGTATCTGATTACTATTCTCAGTGAATAATGGAAGCCTAATGGAAACTAGTGTGAGCAGAATGATCTAGGCTATTGAAGTTAGGATCTGATGATATGATTCGGGTACAAGGTTGAATCGGTAACCCTAATTATGGATTTGAGAAATTTAAAGACTGTTGATTTGGGTTCATTAGTCGAAATCATTGCGAGAAATGATAGGATAATTGTGGTTATCAAGGATGATCGAATCATGGATAATTAGTGTGATGTAACATGGCCTAGTTAAAGAGTTATGATCAAATGATAAATATTTTTCGAGGATCATTTAGTGTCTCGGAAATGAGATGTAAAGATCAGGGATCCAACGGATTGGGTCAAGCAAGAGGCCGAAGATGGTCAAATGATGGTGTAAGAGTTGTGTCAATTGATGATGTGACGGTGTACAATTGATGTGACTCGCAGAGATGGGATAAAGAACCATAGCAGCGTGATGACAGTACTGGTTCGGTGTTTGCAGTGACAGATTTGGATCTAGGGAACCACGTGCAGATGGTTGATGGATGGCTTGCGATAAGGTACGGGAAGTCTGTCAATGGAAGTATCATAACAGACTGTTTGGGAGATGATCAGATGCTAAAGATCTGTGACAGCGCAGTAGGATCGGTACCTTGTATGGATCTAAGTCTCAATGGTGTAGGAACGAGGTGTACCACTAGCTATGATTGATCGAGGTCAGAGAATCGACCCGAAATGAAATGGATTGAATAAGGACTAAACGTCCTATTTTAAGAATTGTATCAGGGTTCACGATCATCATGACGAACAATGCGAGGCTCGAGAAATAGAACACCTCGGTATTTAATAGGGCAATGGGATCATGAGATGGTAGCCTCGATTCAGAGTAGAGTTCGGGTATCGAAAATGAAAGAGTTGCTTAATAGGTCGTATCAACCCTAAAGGAATGATAAGGAGACCTAGTCAACGGAGGTTGGGACTATGGTTTAGTATGCCAAATAGACCTATGGAATTAAGTGAAGTTGTCAGTGGTCAACCCAACGAGGAGAACTCGAAAGCACCATGATGAATGGTGGATTGAGAGTAATAGTTGCAAGGAAATAGAGTTCACGTTAGATGATTGGAACCAGATATCGTGATTTAATTCGAGATTTTTAGAGATAAATTGGTTTGAAATTCTTAAGGAATTTCTTGAAAGAATTGATTGAGGATCTAAGGATTCATGATGAAATTATAGAGTTTTCAGGAAGAAATTTAGCAAGGATTTGAGTGCCGTAGGTGATGAAAATACTTACCTGCTCTAGCTGGCAGTATAGTTATGGATTGTCGTCTTGAAGATTGTGCGAATGTTAGATGTGATAGAGAGAATCAAGTGATGGCAGATGTTCCAGGATAACGAGTCACATTAGGAAAAGCTGCAGATCAATTAGAAATCCGAGATTTCAATTTTCGAGAATGAAACTCTCGTATGGATAAACGATTAGTCTAGGTAGCCTGGTAGGCAAATTGGGAGATGTATAACTGAGTAATCATTAAAGTGATGTCAGTAAGTTATGGAAATAAAGAGCCTGCTAAGATATGATACAGGCACTTGCAGTCAATGAAAAGCTGTAAGAAAAATGGAAAATACTAGGATATATTCTCGAAAGATTTATCGATTATTTCTTAATGATGATTGTCAATAATAGCTTGAGGTTATTAGATGCTTAGCTATAGGTTGGTTGATTGAGGACGTAAATTATCAGGCTTTGAAAAGATGTGATAATTAAGAGTAGATATATTTGACTTGAATTTGATGAATTATAAAACAGCTGCAAGAGGTTATGATATTTTCTAGGATTGATGCGTGATTGAGGAGTGAAGTAGACCCTCGTAATATTAAGGTTACGTGGGCCGCTCTTATTGTGATACTTGAGGGTAAATGGTCCTGAGATTTTGATTGGATGATAATGATGTCACAAATTGTGTGGACTAAGAGGCTAAAATAGTATGAATAAAGTTAATAACACTATTACCAAGATAAGTAGACAATAGAGTCAATGAGCAAGTCTAGAGATTGCAAGTTGGTAAGTGAACCTGTGCTACGATTGATTGGAAGTCAAAAGAGCCGATGGTCAAATGCGAGGAAAGAAATTAAATGATTTTCGTATAATAAAGTATGATTGGCATAAGATGGTGCCTTAAGGATCAAGCATGATTAAAGCTAGTTGACATGAAACATTATTACTAGAGATTAATTCAAGCAAATTTGAGGATCAAATGAATAGTCTGATGATATAAAATGTTATTTGAGGATCACTTCGAAAAGTATGAGGAGTTATGGATGAATGGATATTAGTTTGGCGACCAAGTAACAAAGGAGCAAGCGATGCAAGGATATTAGTATTGAGAGACTCAGAAGACAACGTTAGATTTCGGTCAATATTAAAGGTTAAGTTACAGAAGGAAGTTTTGCAGACAAATAGAATCTATTAATAAAGATTCTTTGAGAAAATAGTTACATGACATGATTAGAAGATGATTTTGGTCAATTGACAGAAACTTGAAATTATACCGGGTGATGAATACCTACAAGAATGAGGAAACAACAGAAATCTCGGATAGATTAGCACAAGTAAAGATTAAGCAATGACTAAATTCGAGATGACCTAAGGTGAGGCATAGCTAGTTTCGAGGACAAAAAACAAAAAAAACAAAAAAATCAATCATTCGAGGATATGTGATAACCAAGGTGATAGGACCACTGACTTATTGTGGCAGTCTGGAAGCCTATGAAACAACCTAGTGATGACAAGATATGTAATGTTTGAGGATCCAAGGATACGTGAAATAGTTTGATGACATAAGAATATTTCTTCAAGGATTCATTTAATGTATCGAGACCAGGGACTCTTGTGTTAAGATTATCAAAGCATGATTGATTAGTTCAAGATAAATGACATTTTAGGAAATCAGAATTGGAGAAGTGTCGTGATTAAGGATATTGATTGGATAACTTAGTGAAAACAAATTAAAAATTGATGATGTGGATATGAGAGTTGCAGGCTCACTATGATGATGTAAGTACCGACTTAGATAGGAGCTCGATTGGAGACTCGTGGCCAAGGATCGAGTTATGTGGTTAGTGGCTTTGAAAGAGAAATCCAAAAGGAATGTGTGGTTGACAAGTGGATTGTCTAGGGATTGATAAGTGTGGTTAGCTCAAGAGTTCTAATTTTGAGATTGAGAACATATGGCAAATTTCGAGAATGAAATTTTTGTAAGGAGGGGAGAATGTAATACCCCATGTTCGTATGAGGTTGCCACGTAATTTCGATAAGTTTAGAATACCAGAAAATCGGTTTGATAATAGTTATAAGTACCAAATTGACTGCAGAGAGTGCCTTGGAGTGAAATTATCTAAGGAAAATTATATGGTCTCTACGAGTGTATCGAGATAAGATTTATGGTATCGAAAGAAATCAGATCGGGAACAGTTTTCGGTACAACTAAAATACAGCTGCCATTTAGGTTAAAAAATCGAAACATTGTAGGAGGCTCCCAAAAAATCAACTAAACCCTAGGGGGGCTCCGGTTTTGCGTAATGAGTAACCCTTTAGTGGTTTGGGGATGAAACAACAGCTTGGTGAGGACATTGGGACGGAATCGCCAATATCGAGTAATCTTGGATTATTAATTTTGTGTTGTCGGTATTGTAATGCAATTTAATTCAGCATTTGAGGATGTAATTGCAATTAGAGAATTGCAGAAGTGCAATAGGGATGAAATTTGGGATTTAGTGTGTAATTTTTCTTAATTTAATAGTGTAATATCTAAATTATATATATATATATACAGATTACGTGAGTGTGCGTGCAAATGGTGGCCACGCCTCTGCCAAATGATGGCTGTCATGGAGTGATCTTCATGCCATCAGGTATGGGTAAGACAGAGATGAGAGGGGCAGGTTTTCTATAAATAGGCAAGAGTTGGCCGCTTGAGAAGTAACAAGGGAGAGAGATTGGATGGGAGAAAGCGAGAGAGAGCTGCAGTCGAGAGAGAGACAGATAGGGCTCGTGAGATCTAGAGAGAGAGAGAGAAAGAGAGAGCTGGGTCGTGAGGGTGGCTGGAGGTAATCGGCCATAGCCGCAAGCTCCAAGCGGTCATGGCCGACGCACAGCAAGTAGCAGCAACGTTAAGGAGGCAATGCAGGTGGCTGGTGACGACCGAGGGTGGCTGACGAGGTCGGTGGCGGCGATCGGAGGCCTGAGAAGCGGTTGGAAGCAGCAAGCCAAAGCCATGGCAGCCATGACCGTGAGCTCCAGTTGCAGCAGGGTCATACCAGCTGCGGTCAACGGCGGCCGCGAGCAGCTCCAGCGGTGGCGCGGGGTCGGGGAGGCCGGTGGAAGGCGGCAAGGGCGGCTGCAGGCAGGAAGGAAGGCAGGCAGGCGGTGGCAGGCTGGTGCCCTGTTCGTGCGCAGGTGGAGGAGGAAGAAGAAGGTGGGGGAGAAGAAAAGAAAAGAAAAAAAAATAAAAATAAGGGAAAGATATCAAAAATCTCAGAAAAATTTCAAAAAATGGGAAATAGAGATTTATTAATATTCTGGAGATTTTGGGAGAGAAAGCGGTGCAGGCACGCGTTTCGGGAATATGGCACGCATACCGAGGAAGCCTGAGGGGCTAAATCAAGGTAAGTAAAATTCGTTAGAAAATTTCAAAAATTCAAGAATAATATTTTATGAATTGTTGTAGTGAAATATTTGAGAAATATTTAGTTGGATTTATTGAGGAAAAATAGGAAGAAATAAAGAGAAAATTAAGAAAATACCAAAAATTATGAAAAAATATGTTTTAATGTTATTTAAATAAATGTGATGATTAGAATGCTTTGAGGCTTAAGTTGAAGTGACTTGTGCGAATTTTGAGGTCGGCATGCAAATCGAGGCGATGCACGTATTTCGAGGCAAGACGCGAATTTCGAGGTAAGTGGTACTTCCCAATTAAAGTTAGTTTTATGAAAAATGCTTGGTTTGTAAGTGAAATATGTTTTCTGAACCCTTACTTAGATGATTTATCATTTAACTTAGGTTTTGCCCCTAGAATATTCAAACGTTCCAGATGGAGAGTGTAACAAATACGAGGATAAATGAGGCATGAAATGGCACTTAGCAGAGTGTATGAAGAATGAAATGTACGTAATGTAGTCCATGTATTTAAGTTCTACTACTTTGAATTCTGAACGTTTTGAGAAATGTTGATATATTTCCTTATGGTTAATTTATGATTAATGTTATGATATGAGGTTTCGATCTTTGCTTCCGCATTTGATGTGTATAATAATTCTCTTTCGAGAAATTGGAAGTTCTGGGACAGATTCGAGGTATGATGTGGTTTAGCTTTAGTGTTTGAAAGAAAAAAAAATTATTGTCCCGGAATTGTCCCAAGTTATAACGCGTCCAAGAAAGCGAGACGTTACACATCTTCTTCCACACACTTGGCCGAGCACTCAAACGTCACCCTCCTTTCACTCAAATCCTCAGCCGAACACGTGGCCAACCTTGCTTAAAATCCACTACAACCCACCGCCTCAATCGGTTGCATATATAAAATGGCTTAGGAATTAATTGGAGCAAATGGAGGTGGGCAACGAAAACTACTGGGAACACCTTTCAACTATTATTATTATTATTATTATTATTATTATTATTATTATTATTATTATTATTATTATTATTAATAGTAATAAATAAATTTGGGTCATTACACCCTTTCTCTCTCCAAGCAAAATAATAGGCGCGCAAAATATATATATATGTAACATGTACATGTATGCATTTGCCAACCACATGTATTTAAATTCTTGTTTTCTCAATATTCATAATTTCAACATTATTTACTCATACCGAGTATTTTACCATCATCAAATAATTCAACATATCTTACTTCATAACATTTACCGCGATCAAGATGTAAATTATAACACATAAATAATTTTTGGGAGATGCTATTTAAGATAAAATCTTGATTCACCATTTGAGGAGTAATATAGATTTAATATGCTATTTTTTCCCATCATATGATCCGCGATGATTCATTTAATAATTATGCTAAATTGACATTGATATGTATTTTGGGAAAATTAAATACGGTATTCAGATTTTAGCATATATATTCGAATATGAGAAAGTGCATTTGGATGGTTTATGGTTTATTCGGATATGTTGGAGAAGCATTGAGTGATATTCGGATGGCTGGAGGCATATTCGGATGTCTCTGGGAGTGATTGAGAGTGATATCCGGATATGGGGTGAGACATCCGGATATTCAAAGTCAAGAATGTGAGTGATATCTAGATGCTACAGTAGCGCATCCGGATGGATATCCGGATATGGGCTAAGTCATTCGGATGCACTATGTTTCAGAAATTCAGCTTCGATAAGGTTTCGTATTTTGGGTATAACTTTCTCATCCGAACTCCGATTGAGATGATTCAAGATTATATGGAAATCCAATAAAAAGATATACAACTTTTATGTTTTGAGTTTTCAAAGATTCGGGTTTAATGGAGGTCTAAATTTGGCTTGAAGTTTGCTTTTATTTCGTTACATTTGAATGTGAATATACAGTTCAACAGCGTTTGGTATTCCTGGCATATCTCTCTCATCCGAACTCTGATTGAGATGATTCAAGATTATATGGAAATCCAAGAGAAAGATCTACATCTTTTGTGTTTTAAGTTTTCAAAGATTCAAGCTGTATAGAGGTCGAAAATGGGCTTGATATTGCTACTATGGTGATCTATCCGGATATGACTATCTTTGGAGGGTAGCATTCAGATAGGTTGATATATATCCGGATGAGACACATACACATCCGTATGTTACTCACATGGCTTCCCAAGACTCATTCGGATAAGTCATTGCCTATTCGGATGACTGTAAAACAATTTTGCAACTCAGTTACAAAGGCAATGATTTATACATATATATAACAAGAGCAATACATATGGCTACACCATTTTGAAAGAAGATTGGGGAAAACAATCCCATTTGAAAATATTAAAAATTTGGGATAAACCAATGCTAGATTAAAAGGGAATATGTAATTGGGTGTATATATGTATATATATATGTGTGTGTGTGTGTGTGTGTGAACAGTAAATTTACAGAAAAGGAAGAAGAAGAATACTTCAACATCCAAGTGCATAACTCTTATGATCAAAGAACTCCCGAATGGAAGAATGAAATGAAGGTAAAAGAGTGTGTGAGAAAGGGAACTTGCTTAATGAAGAATCCTTCGTTGAAGCTCCAGAGGCAAACAGACAGTGGGAGAAGAAGATGAAGGACTATGAAAAAAATATTGAATAAGAAGATGCAGATGAAGAATGGGGGATGGCAGGTGAAAAAGATGGACGTTGGCAGGTTACATGGAAGAGGAAAGCTTTGGGTGCAAGAGAGGAAAAAAGGAGAGGGTTGTAGACCTGCATGCTGCATCCCCGCCGAATTACTTGATTACCTCTCACTTTTACAGTGGTCAAAAGAAAGACCAAGAGCACTATTGACAACTTACACCTATTTTTATTTTAACTTTTCCTTTTTGTTATTCGCATAATAAAATTTAAGTCCTTTACACGGGCCCAACCCAATAATTTATTGAGCCCACCTGATAAACCCACAAACCCATTAACTAATCAGATGAGCCCCATTGCATTATTTTCCAATTTCTTAAAAATTAGACTCATATACTTATTTTCACGATCACATGCACCATAATATAAAATTATACAATCCAAAATTATTTTTATGCCATCAGAGCAATTAATCATTAAATATTGAAATACTTAGATCATATTTAAAATGCCATTAAGTAATAAAACACCTAGACCCATTCATAATATAATTAAAATTCTAAACACATCTCAACGGTTCAATTCATTTGGACTTTTCTCACATTTTTGAATCCCATTTAGATGGGCTACTAAATTCTTATTTCCACTTACACTTTATTCCATAAATAAAAAAAAAAATTAATCATCAATTAATTAAAGCAAAAATTTTGAGCCCATAATAAAATACTAAAAAATGCCTAGACCCCCTGACGGATCGTTACACACCCAATTCTCGTGGGAACGATATCCTATTCACTACTCTATTATTTGTGCGATCCGTATATTTGCGAAAAATTGCCATCAAATTTTTGGCGCCATTGCAGGAAACTCAGCAGTTGTTAATATCAATATCAAATAACTTGTTTGTTAATTTAAATTTGTTTTATTTTGTATTAATTTTTTTTAATTTTATGTAATTTATTTTTTGTGTACGCGTTAGTATATAAATTGTATTTTTAATATTTCTTATTAATTGTCTATTCTGCGCTTGCGTGTTCACTCTCCATTTGATTTTATTGTTATATATTTGAATAAAAAAATATATAAAAAAATAGTGGGTTGGCCACCTAGTGATTGAGAAGAGTAGCCTTCTGTAACCTACTCATTCAATTGTTGCTGCCTCAATCCTCGTGCAAGAACTCCCAATTTCCACTCACTTGCTTTCTGTCACCCACTTTCTGTTAAATAATAACTGATGTCACCCACTTTATTTAACAACTAGTGTTCATCCGTGCATGCGCACGGAAACTATAATTACAATAAATTTAGAAATTAATTAATATTAAAAAATTTATATATTAGTCTTGATAATATAATATTTTTAATCTTAATTAGTATTGAAAAACTATACATTAGTCTTGCATTTAACTTAAAGATAGTGATTGATTAATTATTAAAATAAAATTATTTATTATATTACATATTTATTTATAAATATAAATATAAATTAAAGCTCCTAAATTTGAGAAAATCTGGATTTTTCAATACTAATTATTTGAAAATTTTAATTTCTGATATTGAAATTTAATTTTTGTAGTGATAACAAAATTTTGAAAATATGAATTTTGACTTATTTTTCTTTCACTATGTATTAATTTTCTTTCATAGTCTTGCAAATGTAATATGTTAAATTTTAATTAACATTGAAAAACTCATACATTAATATTTATTTTTTAATAATTGAGGAATTAATCAAAAATAATATTATAAATATTTTTTATTAATAATATCTATGAAAAAAATATTTATTTTTAATTCATTGAGAAATTATATATCTATATATATGACATAATTAATAATTTAAATTGTCTATTAAAATTTTCTATTAATAATATTTATTTAATTGATAATAAAAAATTCCAAAATACTTTATAGGAGATCTCCAATTGCTTTGGAATAATAAGTACTAAATGCAAATTATTTTTATTTTATACAAATGAACAATTTTCTATGACTTAATTAATAGTTTAAGTTGTCTATTCATATTCTTTAAAAATAATATTTATTTTTGATTGATTGAGGGATTAATTGAGGAATTAATCAAAAATAATATTATAAATATTTTTAATTAATTGATGAGAAGACTAATTGAGTTTAAAATTAAGTTATAAATAAATATTATAAATAGTATTAGAAACCCATACTTACTTTTTTACTTTAATTATTAATTATTACTATCTTTAATTTAATACAACTTTTAGAGGAAAAAAATACTTTGGTAGACTACTGGAGGAAAAAAATGCTTGGTAAACTATTTAATAACTAAATATTTATATACACATAATAATGCATTGAAAAATTCATACTTAGAAGAAATTAACTAACTAAATATTTAAACGGGTGGATAAATAATATATACATTATAAATGACTTTTAATAATTTTTCAGCAAGTAAACCAAAAAGACTATGAAAAATCAATATAAAAGTGATATTTTGGCTACATCTTGTGTAATTTCTTAGTGTGTATTCACTTTTGCATATTAAAAATTAACTACGTGCATATGTATATTTATCTATTTAATTGTGTGCACAACAAACTATTTACTAACTAAATATTTAATATACACATAATAATGCAATGAAAAACCATAATTAGTATTGAAAAACTCATGTATTGAAAATTTTATTATTAATTTTATAGTAATTATTAATTACTACTACTTTTAGTAATCATAATTTAATTATTATTAATTCAAGTTTTAGGGGAATTTTTTTTTTTGCAAACTATCTTACTTTTATAATAATAATAATAACAATAATAATAATATAAAGATAAAGATAATTTAATTATTATTAATGCAAATTTTGGGGAGAAAAAATCTTTTACAGACTATCTTACTTTATTATGTGTATATTAACTAAATATTTAATATACACAAAATAATGCATAAAAAACCCATAATTAGCATTGAAAAACTCATGTATTGAAAAATTCATTATTAATTTTACAGTAATTAATACTTTTAATAATTAATACAAGTTTTGGGGAAAAAAAATATTTGCCAAACTATCATACTTTTATATATATAATATAAAGATAATCTGTTAAATAATAATAACTTGTTTTTTGTTAAAGTTTTTGACGTTATTTATAATTTTATTTGTGTTTTATTTGTTTTATTTTAGTTTTTTAATTTCTGCATTCGTGTATTTTATCTTCAATTTTAATTGTTATATATTTGATTAAAAAAATATATATAAATAAAAAAATAAAAAAATAATAATAACGTCAACTGAGTTGCTGGCAACCCACTATACTCAACTTTATTTTTATATATTTGATTGTAAACAAAATATATGTATATATATAATAAACAATAAAAAAAAATTCTCTTAAAAGCCTTCCACATTTCACGTGCCAACATTCCTCCACCTCATCTTGTCTCCCACTAACTGCTTCAACTACTTTCATCCGTGAGCTTTTTTTTTTTTTTTATTTCAATTCTCTAATTAGATATCTAATTGTTAAATAATAATAATAAAATAAAAAATCTATTAAAGTGATTAATTTTTTTTTAGCTAAAAAAAAAAAAATTGTTTACTTTCCATTCCGTTGGCAACACGGCCCCTCCCAATTTCAATTTTTAAAGCCTTCTACTTCCCAACAACCTAGTTTGCTTTGTTTCTCACTCGTCTCTTTAGCTGCTTTGGTTCCTAATAAAATATAATAAAATATTTTTAATTTAAGTATAATTTGCCTTGGTTCTGTGAGCTTGCTCCATTAATTTGATTGTATATTTGATAATAAAATATAATAATAATAAATATATATATATATAAAAAAAATTATTTTTTATTTTGTTAAGCTATTTAATTTACTTTAGTTGTAATTTTTGGTCTTCTGTTAGTGTAATATTTAATTTTGTTTTATACTTTTTAGTTTAAGTAATTTTTGTATTGAGATGTTTATTTATTAAAATAAAGTATGAATTATTTTAAAAACAATAAAATAATAAAATAATTAAAAAAATAATAATAATAAAAAAGTGCAATCTCAATAACCCGCCACTTTTGGTAAATTGCTATTGTAGTATTAAGGGCATCATTTATGTGAAGTTTGTTTTGTATTGAATACTTAATTTCTTGGACATTGTTTATTAAATTTAAATTAAAAATTT
Organism: Diospyros lotus; assembly: GCF_014633365.1. NCBI lineage: Eukaryota > Viridiplantae > Streptophyta > Magnoliopsida > Ericales > Ebenaceae > Diospyros > Diospyros lotus. Next base: position 38,867,958 of record NC_068339.1, on the reverse strand, counting down.
TTTCTTTATTAATTTAGACTCTTTACATAGTTTTTGTGAGTGTCTTTGTATTCTGTGATTTATTTTTATTATTTTATTTTTATTTTTGTTTTTTATTATTTATTTAATTTTTTACCATTATTTTGTCTATCTTACATAGTCTTGTTTTGCCTATCTTGCAGGCTGAGTAGTGTATGCCAAGAAATTGTGGAGAAATTCTACTATTTGATCCAGAGATAGATAGAACATGCCGAGCAATAAGGAAAGCAACGAGATTAGCACGACAAGTAATAGTCATGGTAGAAAATCACAACCAAAACCAGAACCATGAGCAAAATCAGAGATTGCTACGTGATTATGCCATGCCAGACCCAGTTGGAGCTCAAGCCAGCATACTGAGACTAGCAGTCAATGCCAATAACTTTGAAATCAAACTAGGACTCATTCAGATGGTTCAGTAGGGGCAGTTTGGTAGAAATCCAACTGAAGATCCTAGTGCACATTTAGCAAACTTTTTAGAGATATGCGACACCATCAAAATGAACGGCATCAGTGGGGATGCAATCAGACTGAGACTGTTTCCTTTTTCATTAAGAGAAGCCAAGGTGTGGTTGAATTTGAAAGTTCCAAATTCATTTACCACATGGGCAGTCGTATCACAAGCATTCTTGAGTAAGTATTTTTCACCAGGTAAGACTGCTAAACTCATGACTAATATTACTAGTTTTGTTCAATTTAATGGCGAATCTTTGTATGAGGCATGGTATAGGTTTAAGAAATTGCAAAGACAGTGTCCACACCATGGTCTGCCTGATTGGTTGATTGTGCAGACATTCTATAATGGTTTATCTTATTCAGTTAGAATCACTTTAGATGCTGCCGCAGGGGGTGCACTAATGGGTAAGTCTACAAAAGATGCTTACGAACTGCTTGAAGAAATGGCTTCCAACAATTATCAATGGTTTACTGAGAGAGGTATGCCTAAGAAAGCCTCAGGTATGTATGAAGTTGATGGCATTAATATGTTAAATGCCAAGGTGGACAATCTTGTAAAAATGTTTGATAAGTTGGGGAATGTCAATGCTATTTATTCTAATTTCAATTATGCCAGTAATTGTGATTGGTCTGAGAATGCTCGCTTGGGTTTTGATTGTATGCAGGTTGAGCAAGCTTAGTATATTTCAAATTCTAACAGGCAAAATTAGCAAAATAACCCATTTTCTAACAGCTGCAATGCAGGTTGGAGAAATCACCCCAATTTTTCCTGGAGGGATCAGGGTGACAGTAGTAATTTTAGGCCTAACAATCCTCTTGGTTTTCAACCGAGACCTCAATGAGTGATGCAACAGTAACCAGGAAGCAAGCCGTCTTGAGAGTTGGCAATTGAAAAGTTAGCGAATGCCACTGTGGAGAGGTTGGAAAAGCTGGAGGCAAAAGTAGACCAGATGGCCGATTTCAATAGAAATCTGGAGGTTCAATTGAGGTAGATATCAAATGCCATAAATCCGAGAGATCAAGGTAAATTGCCTAGCAAAACTGAGGTGAATCCAAGAGATGAAGTCATGGCAGTGACATTGAGAAGTGGTAAGCAACTTGGTGAGATAAGTAACAAACATGTTCCAGGGGATGTTGATAAAAAGAATAATGTTGAGATTAGTGATGAGAATGAGCAGAACGAGACACCATCCCTAACACCACCTGTTAAACCTTATGTTCCTCCTATCCATTTTCCTCAAAGGCTTAAACAGAATAAGGTTGACAAACAGTTTGAAAAAATTCTTGAGGTTATTAAGCAGTTGCGCATTAACGTTCCATTTGCAGATGCTTTAGCACAGATTCCTGCTTATGCAAAATTTTTGAAAGAAATTATGTCAAACAAAAGGAAGCTGGAGGATTACAAGACCATTGCCTTGACTGAAGAATGTAGTGCTGTGATTAAGAAGAAACTACCACCAAAGTTGAGAGATCCAGGGAGTTTTTCTAATCTTGTACTATTGGTGATATTGATTTTTCTAAAGCTTTATGTGATTTAGGTGCGAGTGTTTCATTAATGTCTTTATCTGTGTGTAGGAAACTTGGACTTAAGGAGATCCAACCAACTACCATTTCCTTATAGTTAGCTGATTGGTCGGTGAAGTACCCATCGGGAATTCTAGAAAATGTCCTTGTGAAGGTAAAAAAAATCATAATTCCAGTTGATTTCATTATTCTGGATATGGATGAAGACATGGAAGTTCCTATCATTCTTGGATGTCATTTCTTAGCCACAGCATGAGCTGTTATTGATGTGAAAAATGGTAGGTTAACATTGAAAATAGGTGAAGAAGAGGTAGAGTTTGATCTGTTTAAAGCAAGTAAATATCCTTCTTTCACTGATCATGTGTTAAGAATAGATTTTGTTGACAAGTTAACTATAGAGGTTTTTAAGACATAAATGCCTAAGGAACCTCTTGAGAATTATTTAGTGTGTGCAGGAACAACGAGAGATGACAATGTGGAGATTGCACAAGTAGAGACTGCTTTGGAGAGTCCATGTGCTAAGTTTAAGCACAAAGGTAGGTATTTTGAAGAGTTAGGAAAAGGTAAGCCACTTCCTTTCCCTTCTAATGTGCAAGCACCAGTTCTTGAGTTGAAACCATTACCATTGCATCTCAAGTATGTGTTTTTAGGAGAAAATAATACTTTACCTGTGATTGTAAATGCTTCTTTATCTGATAGTCAACATGACAAACTGTTGTGTGTCTTGAGATTGAGAAAGAAGGCCATACGATGGACAATTGCTGACCTTAGGGGGATTAGCCCTTCAGTGTGTGTGCATAAAATACTAATGGAGGATAACCATAAACCTGTCATTGAAAATCAGAGACGGTTAAATCCTAACATGAAAGAAGTTCTAAGGGTTGAAATTTTGAAATGGTTAGATGCAAGAATTGTTTATCCTATATCTGATAGTGCATGGGTTAGTCTAGTGCAGGTGATACCTAAAAAGGGTGGGATGACTGTTGTGCATAACGAGAATAATGAATTAATTCCCACAAGGACAATAACTGGTTGGAAAGTTTGCATAGATTATAGAAAATTGAATAGTGCAACCCGTAAAGATCATTTCCCTTTATCTTCTCTTGATCAAATGCTTGAGAGACTTGTTGGGTATGATTATTACTGTTTTCTTGATGGTTATTCAGGGTATAACCAGATTCCAATAGCCCCCAAAGACTAAGAGAAAACCACTTTTACTTTTCCATATGGCACTTTTGCGTTTCATAGGATGCCTTTTGGATTATGCAATGCACTTTTGGATTATGCAATGCACCTACTACATTCCAACGTTGTATGATGGCCATTTTTTCTAATTTTGTTGAGCAGATTATGGAAATTTTCATGGATGATTTTTCTATTTTTGGCTCTTCTTTTGATGGTTGTTTACCTAACTTGTCTCAAGTTTTGTAGCATTGTGAAGAAACAAATCTAGTTTTGAACTGGGAAAAGTGTCGTTTCATGGTGCAGGAAGGCATTGTTTTAGGTCATAAAATTTTTGTAAGGGGAATTGAGGTGGATAAGGCAAACATTGATATTATTGAAAAAATGCCACCACTTACTAACATGAAGGGAGTTAGGAGTTTCCTTGGGCATGCAGGATTTTACTGACGTTTTATTAAATATTTTTCTAAAATTGCTAAACCTTTGTGTAACCTGTTGAATAAGGATGTTGTCTTTGTTTTTGATACTGATTGTTTAAATGCTTTCAACAGGTTGAAAAATGAGTTAGTGTCAGCACCTATCATGGCACCGCCAGATTGGAGCTTGCCATTCAAATTAATGTGTGATGCAAGCAATTTTACTTTGGGAGTTGTTCTTGGTCAACAAAGAAATAGGAAGTTACGTGTTATTTATTATGCTAGTAGAGTTTTAAATGATGCTCAGTTGAATTATGCAACTACTGAAAAAGAATTGCTTGGTGTTGTGTTTGCTTTTGATAAATTTCGGTCTTATCTTGCAGGTTCCAAGGTGATTGTGTATATGGACCATTCAGCAATCAAGTACCTGTTGATTAAGAAAGATGCCAAACCACGTCTGATTCAGTGGGTTTTGTTATTGCAAGAATTTAACATTGACATCCGGGATAAGAAAGGCATGGAAAATGTGGTGGCAGATCACTTGTTTAGATTGGAGATGCAGTCCCAAGCCATGAGGTGCCAATTAATGATTACTTCCCCAATGAGCAGTTACTAGTACTATCGATGGTTCAATGGTATGCTGATTTAGTAAATTACCTGGTGAGTGGCATTATTCCTCTTGGCATGAGTTACCATTAAAAGAAAAAGTTCTTGTGGGATGCGAAGTAGTATTTTTGGGAAGAGCCACTGTTATACAAGCATTGTGCTGATGGCATGATTAGAAGATGTGTACCATATGAGGAGATTCAAGATATCCTTGATCATTGCCATTCCCTAGAGTGCAATGGACATTTTAGTACCCCTAAGACGGTGGCAAAGATATGGCAGTCCGGGTTCTATTGGCCAACCATGTACTAAGATGTTAGGCATTATGTGATCAGTTGTGACAGATGTCAGCAAATAGGTAACATCATAAAAAGGAATGAGATGCCTTTGACTAGTATAATGGAGGTGAAGCTATTTGATGTGTGGGGAATAGACTTCATGGGCCCATTTCTGTTATCCTTTAACAATCAGTACATTCTAGTCGCTGTGGACTATGTCTCCAAGTGGGTTGAGCTATTCCAACCCAAACAAATGACTCTCGGGTGGTGATGAAATTTATGAAAAAGAACATCTTTTATAGATTTGGAGTTCCTAGAGCTATTGTTAGTGATGAAGGTTCTCACTTCTGCAACCAGTCCTTTGACACATTGTTAAGCAAGTATAGAGTAACACACAAGGTTGCACTCGCTTATCATCCGCAAGCGAATGGGCAAGTAGAACTAGCCAACCGGGAGCTAAAGCATATTCTAGAGAAGACTGTGAACCGTTCAAGGAAGGATTGGGCTACCAAATTAGATGATACACTTTAGGCATACAGGACAGCTTTCAAGACACCCTTAGACATGTCACCATATAGACTGGTCTTTGGGAAGTCTTGCCACCTACCAATTGAGTTGGAGCACAAAGTATACTGGGCTATTCAGGAGCTGAACATGGATTTGAAGGCTGCTAGAGAGAAGAGATTATTATAGTTGAGTGAGTGCGAAGAGTTTAGGTTGAATGCTTATGAGAATGCCAAGCTCTACAAAGAAAAGACCAAGTATTGGCATGATAAGCATATCTTGAAGAGAAATTTTGAGATTGGGCAACAAGTACTCTTTTTTAATTCATGATTGAAATTATTTCCGGGTAAGCTTCGGTCTAGGTGGTTTGGGCCATTTATGGTGACAAAGGTGTATCCTTATGGAGCAGTTGAGGTTCATAGAGAAGCCACAAGTTCATTTAAAGTAAATGGGCAAGAATTGAAGTCGTATTTTGTGGGCGATGTGGTACCCAAAGGAGTCACTTACTCCATGAAAGACCCCAATTCTAGTTGAGCTAGCGATAGTCTATATAGCTAAAGACTTTAAAAAAGCACTTCTTAGGAGGCAACGCATTATTATTTCATTTTAGTTTTGTTGAATAAATATGGCGAATAACATTTTCTTGTGATGTTGTGTAGGTTCAGAAGAAAGGAAAATAAAGACAATTCAGTTTGAATTGGCATGGATATTCGTAGTGTTCAATTATGTGGGCAGGGGAGTAATCATTTTTCACTTTTTCACATTGAGGACAATATGTTAAATAAGTTTGGGGGGGGGGGGGGGTTGGATTTATTAATTGTTGATATATGCTATTTGTTTTGCTTGGGTGTTTTGATGTGATTTTTTTTTTTTTTTGTGAAACTTATATCAAGTACATATTTGTCCAACCCCCCTAAACTAGAAAATTTGCGAAAGATAAAATAAGCAGAATCTGTTATTTGGAATCATGATTTGCACTTAGGTTCTTTATTGTGTTTAACATTGAGTCTTTGATTTGGAATGGGCAATATCTTATAAAGCACGATTAAGCATACTTGGGTTTCAAGATCGTTGAAGTACATGCTTTTTGTGAAGTTCTATGAATTGTGTGACCATGCATGAAAGATAAATGTAATGCTTTTTTGTAATTATTTCTTCTGAGCTAAGCCTAAACAGGGTTTAAGTAAATGGGGTGAAAAATGTTGAGCGAGATGGAGCATAAAATGCACTCGTTCAGTCAATAAAAAAAATAATAATAAAAGTAAAGAAAATAAAAATGAGATGGAGCATAAAATGCACTCATTAAAAAAAAAAAAAAAGATAGAAAAAGAAAACCCTACTTTGCTACCTTTGTTTGTAGTAGTGAGGAGGAATGTTTGCAAGAATGGTTGTTGCAATATTCGATTGTGCAGGATACATGACAAAGCATGATTGAATTTAGAATTTTGTATGGATTCTTGAACTTGGGAATGTAAGTATGCTCAGTTTTCTTTATTTGCTATTGTTGCATTTTGGATTGAGGATTTAGATGTGGGCATAACAAAGGATTAGAATGTGATAAATGATTTCAAATATATGTTTTGTGCTTTGAGTATAGAATTTATTTTCTTTGCTTGAGGACAAGCAATAATTCAAGTTTGGGGGTATTTGATGTGGGAATTTATTCACACATTTATAGGTCATAATTGAATAGTATTTTTAATATTTTATATGTATTTTACTTAGAATTGTCTAGTATTTTGAGTTTTTTTATAGATATTTAATTGCTAGTATTTCTTGTTATTTTGCAGGAATACTACTTGGTGTTTATATTATATATATATGTAATTAATTTTAAATAAATTAATAGGTGTGGAGTTGTTGGAGATGGGCACATGAAATTTAAATATATTATAAGTGAATTGGAGGTAATCATGGGCCGTGCATATATATTATATAATAAGAGATTAAATTTAAGTTGAGATGGGCTAGGGCATGTGCACTGCAATGCATACATATATATATTATATAAATATGAGAGAAATATGAGAGGGATGAAAAGAAAGGGGAATGGCGGAACTTATGGGGAATAAAATGAAGCAGGTGTGCAAACCATGTGGCTTATCAAAGTTGTCAGGGAATAAAATAAAAATAAAAAGAGACTAAGTGGATAACATGATATGATGACCGTTTGAATTAAAGAAGAGCAGAGCATGGGAATTATTATTTTATGCCTAACAGTTTTCAATAAAGAGGGGAGAAAAAGAAGACAGGGGGAGACTCTGGAGCCTGGAAAGTTGAAATTTGAGGAGCATCGTACATGAGAGAAGGAGAAAAATTGGAGTATTCTAGAAGATTGGTGACAACATCCTTGTGAAGGAAATGTACGCATAAAGAGTTTTATCTTCTTCTCTCATTTCTTTTAAAGTCTATATTTATGTTCATTTATTATGTTATGGAATTTATCGTTTGTGAAATGAACTAAATTTTGTAACTAGGGTATTTTGATGTCATCTGAATATGACAATTTGATTTTTATGGAGTGATTTTCTTTATTCATGCAAGTATTTATTATTGTGCTTAATGCTATCAAATACTTGGCCAATATTTGATTGATTTGTTGATATAGTTTTAGACCAAAAGGAAAAATCTATAACTCGATCTAGATAATAAACACCACAAGAATATAATTGGAATGAAAGTAAAGATTTGACTTGTGTGGTTAATTACTTTTGCATGAATAATTAAATCTGGATTATCAACTATTTAAATTAAATTGGATTATTTAGGTGAAACCAAGATATCCTAGTGCTCTCAAAAATGTAAAACTCTTTATATTTATTTTATGTGTTATTATTTTATTTTGTTAATTAATCCTCATTAATTAATTATTTAAATAACATTTGAATTAATATAATTTTGGTAATTATCACCAAATCCTCATGGGAACGATATTTTATTCACTACTCTATTACTTGTGCGATTCGTATACTTGCGAAAAATCGCCATCAGCAGCCGCATGGCTGTCGCATAGCCTTGGAGCTACGTTTTGTAGGGGGTTTCCTCGACCCCCGACGGCGACACTGCCTCCAAAGCATTTCCCCGAATACGAGGGGATCTCGCATAATGCGTAAACTAGATAACTCTAATATTCAAAATTCGCAAGAAGATTTTACGAAAAGAATAGGCAATTATCTATAAGGAATTATAATTCTAAAAGTATTTCAGAATATGGGGATAAACATCATTTATAAGAATTCTAATCCTAACAGGATTAGAAAATATTAAGATAGACGTTGTCTGTAAAAATACTAATCCTGAACTACTTAGAATTACTTCATACTCCTTTACAAATTGGTAGGTAGTCATTCCAAAAAAGGTACGTCTTGGATACTAGTGTAAATTCTGCTCTACAGTTTTCAATAATTTTCGTATCTGACTTAATTATCATAGTGTTTGCATGAGAATTCTTCTACGTCTTTTGACCGTTTCTTTCCTTGCAAATCAGACAGTCAAACGATGACATTTCGTATCAAATAAATTTATTATTATATCTTGCCAATAACAGATGTTAAACACTGAAGTTTTAGTATACATAGTAGGAAATGGTGTTAGTTAGGCCAAACTTTCAAATTTGAGTCCAGCAAGTTCTAATAGGAGTTTTTGACAATTTTACTATTTTCGTTTATAAAACCCTAAAAAAGTGGTAAATTTTTCAAAAACTCCCTTTGTTGCTTCCTAAAAATTATTTTGAATAAAATATTACTTCAAAAAAGAAAAGGAATTTCTAAGGCGTACCCATTCATCTTGGACTCTAGTTTTTACATGAAGCTCTTGGGAGGTGACATTTTATTATTCTTCTTATATTTGTTTACAATTGGGTTATAGGGATATATAATGTATCTTCTTCCGAAAACAGTTGCGAAGAAAAACGATCTCACTTTTCGTATTGATCAATTAGTCATAATCATCATCCATATCCATTTCCCCGCCCAATCAAAACTACATAAACGTAGACTTTATTATTATTATTATTATTATTCAGTTTATGATTGGATTCAACCCTTTTCATTCTTTGTTTCTACTGTTATATGTGTTAGGTTTGTATAGAAATATCACTAATACTCGAGAGGGAGTGGATTGGGTTATTTTAAAAAAATTGATTGAACTTAAAAATTCTTTTGATAAAAAATGAGATTTTAGTACAAGTGAGGATTATTAAAATACTAGGAACAATAAATGAAAGAAATAGTATAAATAAAGAAGAGACACAACGATATATAGTGGTTCTGTTTAAACTAAATCTAATCCACTATCTTAGCTTCTCACTAAGGATTTTTCAACTAATCCACTAAAAATCTTCTATCTCTCCTGATAGACCCTCTAGCAAAAAGTTAAGAATTTACAACCTCTTGCTAAACCAAGAAAGCCTTCTAATAACAAGCTAGGTATCAAAATTGTCCTACAAACAATGTGGACCCTCTAGCAAAACAAGTTAGGAAAATACAATCTTTTACTTAAACAAGCAAGTCCTCTAACAATCTTGCTAGAAAAATCAAGAATAAAACAATATGAGATGATCTAAGAGTAGACACTCTTAGTTACAAGTTCTCTCAATATAAATACAAAATTTGAACAAAATAATACAAATGATAATAAAGGCCTGTAGAGAGAAAAATGAAGAACAAATAAAATAATTAAGGTCTTGAAAGAATGAACACTTGAAAGCTTGAAATCAATCATCTCGATTGCTTTGAATCACCCATTTGATTTGTATTTATAGTACATTGAGAGCTCATTCACGAATCTTGTCGTTGGAAGTGAAAATAGCACTTTAGGTGAGTGAAAAAACTAGTTTTTGGTGTTCTGTGACATAAACGATCAACAGATTAGTAAAAATTTGAAAAACGATCGACAGATGAGTGAAAATGGTTCACAGATGATTTTGGTCAGTCGATAGATACAAGGCAAGTATTCTGTCTGTCAACAGAAAGGAGAAAATCGATCAACAGTTGGAGAATAATCGGTCGACAAATTACTATATATATTATTTTATGCACACACATACACGAGAATTTTTAGATGGAGTGGTTTCATACCCATACTTAAAATAATTTTGAAAAATAACTCTTTGAAACATTTTTAATCAAATAAAAATCATAATATTTCAAATACAAATTTATTTAATTTTCATTTAATAATTTTTTTAATCAAATAAAACATAATATTTCAAATATCATTTAGAAGTTTATCCCAAGATATTTTGGCATTGGATTTAATTTTTATTCAATAATTTTGAACAAAATATTTCAAATGTCATCAATAAATTTATAACAAGATTATTGACATTTAATTGTGAGATAAAATTAATTTTTATTTTGGTACTTAATAAATCATATAAAAAAATTTAGAATACCAAAATAATAAAAAATAATAAAATAATTACATCATAAAATACAATTAAATTTCATCATTAAAATCATATCAATGACAAAAATATCAATCTATATAAAGAGCATGCATAGTCTTTTACCTTTGAAATTTTTTTACTTCCTTTATTTAATAATTCAAAATCAATTTATAAAAATCATTTAAAAAATTATTTTAAATCTTAATACTTATTTTTGCAAATCTCCATAGTATAAGAATGTAATTAATTTAGTTTTCATTTTAATAAAATAATACTTGATATTAAAATTAATTTTTGTTGAAAATCATAAACTTAACTTATAACTTAAGAATGAAAACCAAATGTTATTTTTTATTATCAAAATTAAATACAAGAGTAAAACATTAATATGTCATACAAAAACTTCTCAAAGCGTTCCATGTGTTGAGTCTGTAGGCAGATGACCACAGACAGGCTTCCATCCTTGTTTGGGCTTGGCAATGCATATGCCATCCCTTCGTAGGCAATCCCACCAGGCCCCATGAATATGGGGCGTCCCCACCCGAAGTCTGCGTCGTAAATAGGCAGCCTGACCCAGCTGGTTAGCCCCAGATTGGGGCACCTGTATGTGTGGGCTCCTCGAACCAGAGACTTCAAGTCCGGCTGCAGCTCCAAGTAGTCGAGAGCTGAGTTGAGGTACTCGTCGTCCATCCGCACCAATGCGTCGTGAATTCTGCTCGCCGTGTACCAAGTGGGCTTTCCCTGGAGATCACCGGCTAAGGCAATTGGGGTGGCCGTGAAAATCACGTTGCCAAAGTAGCCCTCCGGCAGCGTGGGCTGTTTCAGCCTGGCCCTTCCACTTGTTGCGATGTACAGCTTGGTTTCTTGGTCATCTGCCAGACCCCGGGCTTTGCACACGCTGCGCCACACATGACCTGCCAGAATTTCGTACGAGCTGTAGCTGACCGTGCTGCCATCTTCTTTGGACTTGGCCTTGAGAGCGTTGAGCTGGTCCCTGCTGAATTTGAAAATGGAAACTGTTGTCTCAGGCTCGGATTCAGATTGCTGGGGAGAAGTTTTCATGGCGGGAGGCGGCTGGTACTCGATGTGTTCAAAAGCAGGCTGGGGAGGGTCGCGCGCGCGAAGGAGGGTCCGGTCGATGAATGGTGGGATTGTGAGGTCGAGACCGCGAGCCATGTCGGACCATGTGTTGATAAAGTGAAAGGCGGAAGTTCCATCGACCACACGGTGTTGCGTTCCCACACCAAGCGATGCTCCCCCACATTTGAAATATGTCACCTGTTCACAGGGAAACGCATAATCGAATATCCCAACTGATCAAGATCCCGATATTGAATGAACACCATAGCTAAGAATTAAAGCTAGCCAGGAGTTTGAGATAGAAACTACAAAACTAAGGCTGCAATCTCTTTATTATTTTAGGTCATTTTGAGATTCCAATTTTTTAAAATACTAAAAACGTGTTTCTTTTACAATTTTTAAAAATAATTTTTTTTTTATAAAAAAATCCAAAATAACAAAAAGTAATAGCCAAAACACAGAAAAAAGGAAGCAAATTCGAGAAGCCCCATGGAAAGCATGTGGCGAAGGCAGACATTAAAATGTATATATTTCTTAGTAACATATTAATATTAAATAATTTTAATTTATTAAATAATCAAATTTATTGAATAAAATGACATTAAAAAATTATTCTCAAAATTTCAAACATAACTCGTTTTCTAATTTCTGTTTTGAGAAATAATTTTTTAAAATGACAAACAAAATGCATTTTTAATTTTTTGAAAATAGACTATCAAATTAAAAAACTGAAAATGAATTCAAAAATTAAAACTAAAAACTAAAATTTAAAAAGAATGCAGTCTAAAATTCTGCTGGTTGTGGTTGAATTTGAACCCACAAAATAAAAGAATTTAAAGTGAAACCTACATAAAGTCTCATTTCAAATGACATTATATGAAATCCCTCTATTCAAATACAAGAAAGAGATTCCAATACCGTCATGCATCATACCATTTTTTTTTTTCCCGACTAGTCATTGTTCATGACATCAACCTCATAACTTATAAGATCATAAACAAATACCCAAAGCATGCCTAACCAAGCTTTAACAAATTTGGAATTGTGAGGAATTGCTTAGAGAACACCCAACGCGGAGGCGAAGCAATGCGTGGATGGGCTGTGACGATGGGTTGAGAAGGAAGACGTGAGATAGGTGATATTGATGGCAAGTATATTTATTTAAATTTGTTATTAGTTTAAATATTATCTAATTTAAAGATAATGCTAGATGGCTAATTTGGCCGATAACTTTTTGGGAAATTCTATTTACAATCATAGAATTTGCTGTCTGTAACAATTTTAACTAAAATATTAAATTTTACTATTTACAGCTACATTTATTACTTTTTATAATTATTTACATACTAAATATACCCTTCACACACTCAACCCTCAAAAACTACACCCACACATATCAAACCCTATTCTTCTTCTCCTTCTTCTTCTTTTTCTTCTGTGACAGCGCCGCCAACTTTGCTTGCCTCGCCCACTTTGCTTGCCTCATCCAGCCTGTTGGAGTCCCTCAGATCGCATAACCAGGTAAAAATTTTACCTTCTAATTTAATTGATTTCATGGTAGATGTAATAGTGTTGGGACTCATCGGAGTTCCCGACCGACGCTTGGTTAGCGCTCGAACTTGGGTGTTCGATCGGGGGAACTGGCACCCCCCGAACCCAACTGTTCGGGGGAAGCCCCCGCCCCCCGAACAACAAGTTTCGGGGGGCTGGGCTCCCTCGAACCACGTTTTTCGGTGGAAGCCCCGCCCTCCGAATAGCGAGTTTTGGGGGGCTGGGGCTCCCCCCACTACAAAAAAATTGGTATTTAGCGGCGGTTTTCAAAACCGCTGCTGAACCAGCCGTCGTGGAGCATTTAGCGGCGGTTTTGACCAACCGCTGGAATAACCGCCGCTAAATCACTGATTTTGCGGCGGTTTTAAAACCGCCGCAAAATCAGTGATTTAGCGGCGGTTTTTTTTAATTTTAGCGACGGTTTTAAAAATCGTCGCTAAAATTAAAAAAAATTAAAATTTTTTATTTTAGCGGCGGTTTTTAAACCGCCGCAAAAATTAAAAAAATTAAAATTTTAAAAAAATAAAAAATTAAAAAAAATAAAAATTAAAAAAAAAATTAAAATTTTAAATTTTAGCTGCGGTTTTAGAAACCGCCGCTAAAATTAAAAAATTTTAATTTTAGCGGTATTTTTTAAAACCGCCGCTAAAATTAAAATAAAATTAAAAATTTTACTCTCTCACCCGCCCGCGCCCACACGGTTGCCCACCGCCCAGCCACGTGGCCGCATATCCGCCCGCCACGTGGCGAGGCCTTCCCCAGTTTCGAACCCACAACCTCCCATATGCCATTGCATGCTTGAAACCGCCTGATCTACCAACTTCCCTTGTTATATAATTACATATATAAATTATATACCACTATTTTTCAGAATTATATTTTATATTTTTTAATATAGAAAGAAAAACATTAATTAATTTATCATTTTTTAAAAGAATAAAGGAATAAATTAAAAATAAATTAATTGAATTAAATTAACTAAATTAATTTATTAAAAATAAAAAAATTATATATATTTTAAAATTATTAAAATTTTGTTAAATTTATTTTTATTTTTATTTTTTTAAATTAAATTTTTAACTAGTGGTGAACCAGTGTGATATGTGGGAGAGTTTAATTTAAAAATAAAAAAATAAATTTATTATTTTAAATAATTTTAACTAAATTGATAATTATAATTTTTTTAATCTTTAATCATATTGAAAAAATTTAAGTTTACTTAATTATTCACTATTCAATATGCTAATGGAGAACACTTTTAATTCAATATACTTATAATTTTTTTTATTATATTATATTTATTTATAAATAAATATTATAAAATCTATAATATTTTCACTTAAAGACGTTGGTTATTTTCTATTTATTATATTATAATTATAAATATAAATTAAAACTCTTAAATATGAGTAAGAATAAGTTTTTTCAGTAATAACAAAATTTTAAAAAAATGAATTTTGATTTCTTCCATAGTCGTAAAAATGTGATACCTTAAATATTAATTAGCATTGAAAAACTCTAATACTTGACAACCCTAATAATTGACATTTGGCAAAATACTTTATTTGACTATCATATTTTATTATTATATAAATATACATAGAATAAAGATATAAAAATAATATATTAAATAAATAGATACTTTTCTATGACTTAATTAATAGTTTAAGTTGTCTATTAATATTTCTCATAAAATTCATGTAAATTTAATATAAAACAATTAGCATTGAAAAACTTGTATATTTAAAATTTATTATTAATTTTACATAATTAGTATATATTATTTCGAAACAATTGAAAAATTTAAATTATTAATGCAAATTACAAAATGTAAATTATTAATGTAATAAGTATTAAATGCAAGTTTTGGGGGAAAATTTTATTACTACTTATCATTTCAAAGCAATTGAAAGATTTAAATTATTAATGCAAATTACAAAATGCAAATTATTAATTCAATCAGTATTAATTGTAAATCATTAATGCAAGTTTTGGAGGAGAATTTATTTTTTGAAGACTATCCTATTTTTATATATGTAAAGATGCAAATTACAAAATGTAAATTATTAATGCAATAAGTACTAAACGCAAATCATTAATTTGGGGAAAAATTTTATTACTATTTATTATTTCAAAACAATTGAAAATTTTAAATTATTAATGCAAATTACAAACTACAAATTATTAATGCAATAAGTATTATTTGTAAATCATTAATGCAAGTTTTGGGGGGAAATTTCTTTTTCGAAAACTATCCTTCTTTTATATATATAAAGATGCAAATTACAAAATGTAAATTATTAATGCAATAAGTATTAAATGTAAATCATTAATGCAAATTTTGGGGGGAAATTTCTTTTTTGAAGACTATCCTACTTTTATATATATAAAGATGCAAATTACAAAATGTAAATTATTAATGCAATAAGTACTAAATGCAAATCATTAATTTGGGAGAAAATTTTATTATTATTTATTATTTCAAAACAATTGAAAATTTTAAATTATTAATGCAAATTACAAACTACAAATTATTAATGCAATAAGTATTATTTGTAGATCATTAATGCAAGTTTTGGGGGAAAATTTCTTTTTTGAAAACTATCCTTCTTTTATATATATAAAGATGCAAATTACAAAATGTAAATTATTAATGCAATAAGTATTAAATGTAAATCATTAATGCAAATTTTGGGGGGAAATTTCTTTTTTGAAGACTATCCTACTTTTATATATATAAAGATGCAAATTACAAAATGTAAATTATTAATGCAATAAGTACTAAATGCAAATCATTAATTTGAGAGAAAATTTTATTACTATTTATTATTTCAAAACAATTGAAAATTTTAAATTATTAATGCAAATTACAAAATACAAATTATTAATGCAATAAGTATTATTTGTAAATCATTAATGCAAGTTTTGGGAGAAAATTTCTTTTTCGAAAACTATCCTTCTTTTATATATATAAAGATGCAAATTACAAAATGTAAATTATTAATGCAATAAGTATTAAATGTAAATCATTAATACAAATTTTGGGGAAAAATTTTATTACTACTTATTATTTCAAAGCAATTGAAAATTTTAAATTATTAATGAAAATTATAAAATATAAATTATTAATACAATAAGTATTAATTGTAAATTATTAATGCAAGTTTTGGGGGGAAATTTCTTTTTTGAAAACTAAATTAAATATTTTAATTTAAAAAATCACCGCAAATATTAATTTAAATATTACTACTTTAGTTTAAATATTTTAATTTAAACTTAATTATATTTGCATTAATATTTTAATTATTAATGCAAATATAAATTAAATATGTTTTGAAAAATTGCCGCAAATATTAATTTAATTTTAATTATAAATTATTTAATTATTTTTGAATTTAGCGGCGGTTTTTCAGAAACCGCCGCTAAATTAAATTTTTTAACGAATTTTGCGGCGGTTTTGAAAACCGTCGCAAATATTAATTTAATTTTAATTTTAAATTATTTAATAATTTTTGAATTTAGCGGCGGTTTTCAGAAACCGTCGCTAAATTAAATTTTTTAACGAATTTTGCGGCGGTTTTGAAAACCGCCGCAAATATTAATTTAATTTTAATTTTAAATTATTTAATAATTTTTGAATTTAGCGGCGGTTTCTGAAATTTAGCGGCGGTTTTTCAGAAACAGCCGCTAAATTAAATTTTATTTTTTAATTATTTTTTAAATTTAGCGGCGATTTTTTGAAAACCGCCGTAAAATGTAAAAAAAAACCGCCGCTAAAATAGTATTTTGCGGCGATTTGCAAACCGCCGCAAAATTTCATTTTTTGCGGCGGTTTTAGAAACCGCCGCTAAAAAACCGCCGCTAAAAATCAATTTTTTTGTAGTGCCCGAACCACGCTGTTCGGGGGGCAACTTGTAATTTTATATTTTATATGTCTTATACATATTTTATATTTTATAATAGTTATAGTTATAATAATTTATGTATATAATAGTTTATGTAATATAATTATGTATAATTATATATATAATTATAACTATATATATAATTATAATTATAACTATATATTATAATATATAAAATATATATTTATCTCCTGAACCTTGAGTTTCAGGAGAAATCAATTCTCGAGAATTGATTTTCTACTATTTTATATTTTATAATAGTTATAGTTATAATAATTTATGTATATAAAATATGTATGTATATAATAATTTATGTAATATAATTATGTATAACTATATATATAATTATAATTATATATTATAATATATAAAATATATATATCTCCTGAACCTTCAAGTTCAAGAGAAATCAATTCTCCCGAATCTCAAGGTTCGGGAGAATTGATTTTCTCTTATTCTATAGATTCAGAATTCCTTCAATCTCTTGAATTTTGAGATTCGGGGGCTGGGAGATGCCCTGAATCCTGAAGTTCGGGAAAATCCAAATCGCCCGAATCCCAAGTTTCGGGGTATCCCCTAGGCCCCGAACCCCGGGGTTCATAGCTTCAAGGAAGAGTATTTTTTATTTTTTAATTAATTTTATTTTTTTAATTCATCACTTATCTATGTAAATTATGTGATTTAATTTATTCGTAATATATATAAATTATGTGATTTAACTAGTGATCGATGTTTATGATGTTATAAATTATGTTATTTTTAAATATAAATTATGTAAATGCATGCTATTTGAAAATATTAAGAAATTGTTTTAATTTTCAAAATATTAATAATTTTCTACTGTTTTATATTGATTTACTATAGTTGCTGCTATTTGAAAAAGTGATTGTGGCGATGATGGGTGAGAAAATGGGTGCACGCGCTTGAGGAGTAATGGTGGGTGGTTGATTTTCAACGATTTAAATGAGGGCAAATATGAGTTTTCATTTGAGGATATTTTAGGAATATTAAAAGTAGGTTACGGAGAGTAAAATATGTGGTTGCAAATAGAATTTCCCCAACTTTTTTGATAACTTAGTTAAAATTACATATCTACCTTATTTCTAAATGACAAATTTACTCTTATTTTTTCAGCTTAAAATTAAGAGTAATGTTATTCGGCCCATTTAAGTGCCCATCGAAGACGAAATTACTATTTTACCCATTAAGTAAATTACAGAAATGACCCTGTTAAATTTAGCGGGATTTGGCTCCCTACCCGACAGCTCAGTGCGTCACTATCTTCTCTCTATCTTTCGTTTGCTCCCTCTCGTTCTCTCATTTGAACTTCCCTATCGCTCAAGCTCACTCTCTCAATCTCACCCTCTTCTCTTCTCTCTCTCTCTTTCTCTCTCTTTCTCGTTCTCTCTCGTTCGGCCTTCCGTATCCCTCATGCTCGTTTCGGCCATTGTGCGACCTTTCTTCTCGGATCGAAGATCAAGGTCGTCGGCTCCCGCTGCGCGACTTCATATCCGGCCATTGCACGTCTCCATTGGCTCCGATCTGCAAGCAGGTAAGTCTTTTACACATTTTAGTCATGTTTTTCAGCACATATCCATCATATATACGTATATGTGCGTTTTTAGGGTTTGGCTGGGAATTTATGCTTAGATCTAGGGGAGATTGGGCCGTTGGATCTTGATTGTTTTTGGGTATGTTGGTCGATGGGACTTTGGGTGTCGGGTGGTTGCCTACGATCACCGGAAACCACCGGCCATCGTGGTCGGTGGCGACTGGTAGTCCGTATTTCTGGCCAAAAATTAAAATTTGAATCCATGAAAATCCAATCGTTAAATGTGGCAGCGATTGTTGCTGGTTTAGGATGTTTTTGGGTTAGCCCATGAACTAACAAGGGGCTGGGTCTGGCCCAGTTGTGGCAGACCTGGGTTAGGTCCAAAAACCCAATCTGTTCCACCCGTTCCCCTCTATTGGTGGAATTTCTGTTTCTCTCGTTTCTGTTTATATATTCATGCACCATATTATGCATCTAATAGATTATTGACTTTCTATAATTTTTTAAATTTTATTGTAGACAATCAATTCTAATTTATGAGACGAAGGAAAGCGATATTCCCAATGAGTAACATAGGTATGCATGATTTTTTCCTAAATATGGCAGAGTTTCCTTGTATAAATAGATTGATGAGCTAACATATTTGTATCTATAAATGGTAACTTTATCACATAGAATTAGATAAAAAATGTAAATTATTCAAATGTGGTACGGCCTTATTTAGGTAACATTGTATAAAACAAGAAAAACAAAATGTCTGTGTTTGTACCTTGTGTTTGTACCTTGTTTTGATATAGTAAATCATATGTTTATGCAAATTATATATAGGTAAGATTGTATTATCTTATGTTTGTACATTGTTTTGATATAGTAAATAATAATGTGCTCCCGGAATCAGTCGAAGATAATGAGGAAAATTGCCAAGTTAATGAAGGTCCATTAAACAACGAAATATCAGGAGAACATAGTGATCTTGTCCCTAAAGTTGGAATGAAGTTCAATGACGAGAATGAAATTTATGAATTTTACAAGAGATACGCTTACCATGTTGGTTTTCCAATTAAAAAAAGGAATTCGAAAAAGGGTGAGGATGGGATGGTAATATATGTGGTCTATGCATGTAGCCGAGAAGGCAAAAGAACTAGTCAAGCTAGCACCTAGATCTGGACCTAGTCGAGAAGGAAACGTTTGGGAACCATAGTTGCAAGGCTTCAATTCTTTCAGCCATACATGACGTGGTGTACGAATCACATAGTCTTGAAGTATTCGAGCAAGGATGGAGTTCAATAATTTAGAAATATGCACTGCACGATAACGATTGGTTGTCTGGACTATACACACAAAGAGCTCGTTGGGTGCCATGTTTCTTGAAAACTAGTTTTTGGGCAGGGATGTCAACAACCCAACGGAGTGAGAGCATGAATGCATTTTTCGATGGTTATGTACACTCAAAAACTTCATTGAAGCAATTTGTTGAACAATATGAGCGGGTAATGAGGGCTAAAGTTGAAAAGGAGTTTCAGGTCGACGTTAAGTCATTTCTCAGATGGTGCCATGCGCATCGAGGTATCCCATGGAGAAACAATTTCAAGAAGTGTACACAATCACAAAATTCAAGGAGTTTTAGGATGAGTTCACAAGGAAGATGTATTGTGAGGTTTGTGAGGTCATGTCTATCGAAGAGGGATTGCTGGGTACGAGGTGCAGGAAGATATCATATTTGACGAAAGATTCAAGGAGAAAAAAATTTCAGTTGTTATTGACAAAGAGAAAGGCGATTTTGTTTGTACCTGTCACATGTTCGAGTTTATGGGAATAATTTGCAGATATATTGTCATAGTATTGATTCGAAGTGGTATCAAATCACTTCCTAACAAGTATATCTTAAGGCGATGGAGGAAAGATGTCAGTAGATCCTACACGAGAGTGAAGATCAATTACAACGGTTGGATTAGTACGCCTAGCCAGTTAAGATATGATAAGTTGTGCAGTGTGTTTGCGAATGTTGCAGACTTGGTTGCAGATGAAAAAGATCATACCAAGGCAACTATGGAATGGATGGAATCTCAATTAACTGCATTGAGTATATCTAAAACGAAGCCAAGTTATGGTAGCAATATACATGTTGAAGATAGTGTGCAAGAACAAATTCTTGATCCTGGACAGGCCGCTATAGCTTCAAGCGGGCACATTTTTGATCCAAAATGCTCGTAGACAAATGGAGCCCCTAGGAAGCTTTGTAAGAAGGGCCCATTGGAAACGAGTTCCAAGAAAACGAAGAAAGGCCCAATGGAAACGAGTTTCAAGAAAGTGAAGGTATACTTTAATATATTTTTTATTTACTTGATAATGTAGTGCTTGAATTCCCAATTGTAATGAATGACTCTTACTTTCATTTGATGTCCAGATGGGATCCTCAAAAGTAAACCAAGGCAATGCCCCCATGCAAAACATTGTTGAAGACGGTCAAGCATTCAGTGAAGGTTTTACACAAGAAGCATAGTATCACGCTATGACATCGATTTCGCACTCACAATTAATGGTAAGTACTTTGATGAGATTAGGGTAATAATTTAAGTTGTCATTTTTTAAATCCTGGTGCTTTCTTTTTCTTTTGCAGGCATCTTTTGATATGGTTTGGCCCTTCATGCCAATGTACATGCCCCATCCTTGGCTCGATGACAACCCACCAGATGTTTGAGGCATTCATTCCAAGTTATACTCACCAGCCATCCCGACCATCTTGTTTTACTTATTCTTATTTTTTTATGTTTTGTTCTTGCATTTTATTTATTGTATAAACGTTATGTCAAGTCAGCATATTATTCTTCTTCCAATAGGCATGACGTTTCACTTTATCTTGCAAGCGATGGATATGGAAGTACATAGATGGCCAGCATCCAAGATGGTTTCAACGA
Source organism: Diospyros lotus (assembly GCF_014633365.1). NCBI lineage: Eukaryota > Viridiplantae > Streptophyta > Magnoliopsida > Ericales > Ebenaceae > Diospyros > Diospyros lotus. The sequence continues at coordinate 38,846,579 of NC_068339.1, read as the reverse complement.
GCAATGAATGTTGGGTTGAGTAATTCTATCTCATGCTGTGTTTTTTTATGAAAATTATGATTAATTGCTTTTGTTGTAGTGTTGTAACCCTTGGAGTTATTGCGGATACCCTATGTGTGTGAGTGTGAGTGTGTTTATAGTGTTGTTAGCTCTGTGCCTTTCCTCCTGTTGCTTTTCATCAAGTCAATTCATAAAGAGATATTCGAAATTTCTTATGGTAGTGTTTTCTTCAAGGTTAATGCATGCATTTGGGATGGCTGTGCATGATGATTGCAAGCTTAAATTTTTGGAGTTGAAGGCAAAAAGAACTTACCGATTCATAGTTTTCAAGATTGAGGAGAAGCAGAAGCAGGTGGTTGTGGAAAAAGTTGGCGAGCCAGCTAATAGCTACGAGGACTTCACTGCAAGTCTTCGTGCTGACGAATGTCGGTATGCCGTATATGATTATGACTTTGTGACACAGGAGAATGTCCAAAAGAGCAGGATTTTCTTCATTGCGTGGTCTTGTTTTCTTTCAGAATTTCTTTTAAGATTTCACCCATCCGGGCATCTTTCATTTTGTAAGGGGTACACGCAATAACAGTTATTTTTGTAAAGTTCGTAATTTTATTGTAAAGTTTGTAAACAAGGACATTTATTTTTGTAAAGTTTGTAAACAAGAACATTTATTGTAAAGTTTGTAATTTTTTTGTAAAGTTTGTAAACAAGAACATTTACTGTCAAGTTTGTAATTTTATTGTAAAGTTTGTAAACAAGAACATTTATTTATAAATGTGAATATTTATTAATAATCTAGTATGTGAATGTGAACATTATAATCTAGTATTCATATGAACATTTATAAATGTGAACATTTTCTTCATTGATTAGAATTTGATGTCTTTGCACCTTATCTATATGAAACGTGTACATGAATTCCAATGCAATCAATTCCTGTTGCTGAAGCTTTGGTGTAACAAACAAATAAGGCAGCAGGATTCTGCTGCCATTAGCAAAGTTTCAGCAACTTGTTGCTCTCTTGTTTTGTGCGTACGCTGCATTTATAAAACGAGTGTTATGGTTGCACACCCCTAATAATTTGTACGACACTCTGAAAGTAGGCACCAACAGAACCCAATTCAAGTTGCGAGCCGATCATGCATGAGCCAAATTCACGGTTGTTACACATTTTCATCAATTCGCGCTTATAAGCAATAAAAAGAAAAGCCCCTGAACGCTACAATTTCCATGAGCCAAATTCGCGGTTGTAAGCAAGAAAAATAAAAGCGCTATAATTTCAAGCACTAATAAATCCCTGAACGTCTCTTTTTTCATTTCAGAATAGCACATTCATATAACCATTAACAGAGAAGCATATAAGGTAAGGTAATGTATAACGCTGTTTAAAAGCATTTGGCTCATTAAAAGCATTCAGTGATGGCATCTAGATTACTCGACCAGTTGGGGCAATACATAATTACATTAAAGCTAAGTACCTAAATCTACTTCCCTTCATTTTTCATCACTCATAAACTAAGCAAAAAATATAACAATCCTAACACTATCATACCCCTAACAAACCTATTATACTCTTGAAGTTTCATTTTCAATTTTATATTTTCTTCTATAATATAGTTACGTTCTTTTCGAAACTTCAGTATCTTTTCTTTTTTTCTTAATTTTTTTTTTCAAAAACCTTGACTTGTTCTTGTAAAACTCTCCCCTTATCCAACGAGACTTCGCATAATGCTTTCTCATGAGTTGTGCGTTCATCATCAATCCATTGAAACTATTTGCAATCATCATTCTGTCCGCCAAAGTATTCAACAATTACTATAATTCATATTAACGACTTATACATTTATAAGAAAATAAATTATCTTCCAGAATCGACACCTTAAGAATTTTTTTCCAGGATTACGTTTAGTCCATGATGTGTAGGACGAAACAGATACACCGTGCTTACACACAATTATCTGATATGAACTAGATGAGTTAATTGAGGCTTCACTCATTTGAAATTGGAGGTCATGAATCCTGAAATAGTAAAATTCCTAATGATTTCATATATCCAGAAATACTTTTTATTTGTTTTACATAGTATAGGAAAACACAAGTTGATGAAGGAATTCCAAACAATCAAATTCCCATAATCTTCAAACCATAAAATACATAAAATAGATTGGAAACCTATGATTCACCAAACTGTATAAAGCAACCAAAATTCATAACTAAATTGGAAACTTCTTAAAAATGGAAGATGGTCTTCTTAATTAAGATTAGGGAAAAACCTTGAAGTTCCAAATTCAACTTTGAACAATATGAGGGTTCAACTAGCTAGACGGAAGAGATTTGTAAAAATTCTTCAAAAATTGAAAATGCAACCCCTAATTTTCATTAAATCATTAAAACATGGGAAAGATCCTAAACTGAGAGGGCCTAGATGGACAAAAAAGGATGAAAATGCTGATGGTTAGGACATTCTCAGATCATACAATTTCAAGTTTTGAAGACATGGATCAAACAATTTCAACACTTCCATTCATTCCTCACACAATAACCCAAAAGACATTGCAAGAGAATAAATAGCATAGTTACACTAAATCACAAAGAGGAGAGCAATAGTAGAGTCACACTATACAAAGGAACAAAATCAGATTTACATACTCAAATTTCATAGTCTACAAGCCGCGCAATGATTTATATCGTCTACAACCTGATAAAGACATTATCCATATTACAATACAAATCATAGGAAACTCTTACAGTGCCATCTTAACAACTAACAAGCTGTCATTTTTTCTAGTCGCCACCGGCCACTGTGGCCGGTGGTTTCCGGCAATCATGGGCAACCACTTGACACGCAAAGGCCCATCGATGAACATACCCAAAAAAAATCAAGATCCAATGGCCTAATCTCCCTAGATCTAAGATTAAAGTCCTAGCCAAACCCAAAAAAGCGCATATATGTATATATGATGGATGTGTGTTGAAAATAAAGACTAAAATGTGTAAAAGATTTACCTGCTTGTAGATCAAAGCCAATGGAGATGTGCGACGGCCGGAGATGAAGTCGCACGGGTGAGAGCTGACGACCTTGAGGTTCGATTTGAGAAGAAGGGTCGCACAACGGCCAGAATGAACTTGTGAGATAGGGAAGGTCGAACGAGAGAGAAGGAGTGAGAGAGAGAGAGAGAGAGAGAGAGAGGAGAAGGAAGCGAGAGATTGAGAGATATGGTAGGTTGAACGGGAGCTAGGGTCGAACGGGAGAGAGGGAGAGGAGAGGGTCGTTTCGAGTGGTCAAGAGGGAGAGGGCCGAAAAGTTGAAAATATTTGAGCTTTTGGGCAGGACTTCATATTGCGAAAGGTTGCGACCTTTTGGCCTGGAGATTTCACGAGATATCGCGATATCTCTTCGATGGGCACTTCAATGGGCCGAATAGCATTACTCTAAAATTAATACCCCACCCTGCCCAACTTCATCTTCCTTACCTACTCTCTCTCTTCAGCCACCCAATTTCTTCCCGCCCTCTCTTATCTTTTTCTCTCTCTGTCTGTCTCTCTCTCCTTCCCCCACTCTTTCTCGTCTGCTATACTTATTCTGGCCACCATTCGCCACCGTCGCATCCGCTTCCAATGCGGCCGCCTTCATCACTGTTCGCCACCATTAAAGCCACCTCCATCGTCGTTCGCCTCTATCGTACCCGCCGACATGGATGCCTCTATCTCCTCTCTCTTTGGGTCTTCTCGTTCTTGCCCGAGGCTTCTCCTCTTCTATGGCCGTTCGCCGTGATGTTCAAAAAGCAATGAGTCTTATGCACTATGGGTGCCCTTTTGTTAAAAAAAATCAAGCTTTATCATCTTATCACTCTTTTATTATAGCTTCTTTATGTGGGTTTTCTTTGAATGGCTTTTTTTTTTTTCTCTGGCAGAAGGAATTTTTCGAATAAACCCAGAAAACAGCCACAAGGAGGATGTGAGGAGGCAAAGTTGGAGGTTATGTTTTGAGCTCAAGTGATGAGGAAGATTCAAAGGCAAGCGTGGTTGTTCTCAGCGAGAACCCATCCAAAAGATCTAGCACCTATGACATGAAGATGGTGGACAAATTGGTGGATCTTACTATTCCATTGCTATTGCCTGTTGTTATTTTGAGCTCAAGCGATGAGAAAAATACCCAAGTAAGTGTAATTGTTCTTGGAAAGGATGACTTACAGAACCCATCAAAAAGATCCAACACCAATGATGTGGAGATGGCGGACAAAGCGGTGGATCCACATGCTTTTCCGATTCCTTTGCTTGGTTTTAGGGGAATTGTAATAGTAAACTATCATTTAAACTCATTTGTGTAGGCACATTGTTTGCTGATTCAGGGTTTATCTCTATAGCCATCCATTCGTTGCTTTTGTAAATTAGATTAAGGTTTGGAGTGTTGCTGCTCATCCGTCATTCGTTCCTTTTGTATGCTTTCTATGCAGCGAAGGAGAACCGACATTTGACAGATTCATATTGGAATTAGTCTATCTGTTATTTGGCTAAAAAATCCTTGCTTCAAGGATTTATTGGGACTCTTTAAAAGAGGTGGCCTATTTTTGTTTTTGTATTTCTACTTGGTCAAATAGTTAAGAAAAGACTCTTTCAAACAAGTTTTTGCCCACTAATTTTTTTCCTCTAGTCAAGACAATTCAATTAATTATCTTTCAATCATACAGTTTAACATCTAATAGACTAATTGGACATTTATTGCTTTAGAAAATCTTAAGAATTCATAATCATCAAAGCCATAGACGTCATTCACCTTTGAGTCCAAATTGAAAAAAACGAGCTGCATGCTTTATGACTAGAGGATATTGAAGCACCCACTAAGTTTCTTTGTACTGTTTATTAAAGCTCAATCCTCTATGAAGTAGTCGACAAGAAACAAGTTCCATCTTGCTTACAAAACATTAATGTCTACATTTAGTCGTGGAAGTCACAAATTATTAATGTTTACAAACTTAAATAAAGGAAAAGAAAAGAGTTGAATCAAGTAGCCAATGTTTAGCGTAAAACATGTCTGAAATACCCACAATTGCATTCAAAATGGAGGGAGAGAAGGCAATATAGATTTTTTCTCTTCTTCTGTGCAACTTATGCTTAGAGAAGAAGATGAAGGATTAAAAAGTAGCTAACAAAAGGAAGAGTTAAAATTGCTGAAGAATAGCAAGAGGTGGATTATTTGTTTGATCCACAACTCTGGGAAACAAACAAACAATCTCATGAAACCAAATTAAATGAGAAGACACATGTTTAAATTAAAAAGCCAAGCAGGCCTCCCAGAAAAGCCTGCTCTTTTCCATCTCATTCTTCAATGCCATGGCCAAATCAACACAAACCTTGGACTTCCTATGTTGCCCCTCTGCCTTCGCAATCCTGCTCAGTACCACATCATCGTCGTCATCATCAGCACTCCAATCCAGATTGTGAATATTACTCGTGATGAGGGGAATACCCTCGGGTCCATAATTTCGCCAATACCTCGGGCGGGCATCCAGTGGCAGCCGTGCCATGTGTTCCCTAATGAGGAGCTTCGCTTATGATTATCTTACTTGGGTCTAGAAGACATGTGGCAGATAGGCATCACCGCTCCAGTTGGCTAGGTACACAGTAAGGAAATCTCCGAGTTCTTAGGGACTGACCATCTCGCCGAAGGTCACAGAGGCAGAAGTTATCCCAAACCCTTCGGAGACAGGTGCAACTATGGAATCCTTATCAATAAGATTTTGAGAAGAGCGGAGGGGAGATCCCGAAGATCTCTATAGGATCCTTATCTCGGGAGAAGAATAAGAAGAGAGGATGAGGTAAGAAAAATGGACTTTTACTTTTGAATACAGGATAAGTAATTATACTAGTTTTTTGGTGGAATACGTCTGACTGGATCGTCGGAGATCGACTAGGGGAGCAAGTCCCCGTCTCCATTGCAGGCACACAGGAAGAGGCAGAAGAGGGTGATCGGCTACCGCATCATCAATTGGCGCCCACTGTGGGGCCGAGGCATTTTTTTTCTGTCTCTCCAACACAATAGGTTGTGACATTCTTTAGTAATCTCCTTTTGCTTTAATAGCGACAATGAGGCAGCAATCTCGAGCCGTTGGGGGTAATCCTGTTCCAGAGCTAAGTCAACAAAATTCTCCAAGAAACCCGTCGGGGAGAGATCGAAGTCCGGAGGACCCTCCACCCCCTCCTGATCGGATAGCGCTCCTAGAAGGTCAGGTGCAACGGCTGACGGAGTTACTCACGGGCTTTTTGGATCACCAGCAAGTCCAGCATTCTCGGGCGGAGGAAAGACAAGAGCCCCCAAGAGAGGAGGAGTCCTATCTGCCGGAGGCGAATCCGCGGAGGCTAGGGCAAGATGACGGGCATGGCGAGGTAGCCGAATCTTCCGACTTGTCGTATGCGTAGCAGCGGCAAGAAAGGAGACTACGACAATTGGAAGAGGAGATCGCCGCCCTGAAGCCGAAGTCTGGAGAGGCTTAGGGGACAAGGGTGAATCAGCCCCTCAGCCCGGAGATCATGGCGGCTGTACTGCTGGAGCTTCTTCGCATTTCGAACATCAAACCTTATGCAGGGACCTCTAACTCGATAGATCACCTCGATCTTTTTACCTCTCATATGATGGTGCAAGATGCCTCAGTCGCGATGTGGTGTAGGGTCTTCTTGGCAACCTTGGAAGGGCACGCATGGGCTTGGTATTCAAACCTGGCCCACCATTCTATTGCAAGTTTCACGTAGCTCCGAGGTAGCTTTCTGGCGCATTTTGCACCTCTTTGGAGGCATCAAAAACAAGTTAGGAAAATATAATCTTTTGCTTAAACAAGCAAGTCCTCTAGCAATCTTGCTAGAAAAATCAAGAATAATATAATATGAGATGATCTAAAAGTAGACACTCTTAGTTACAAGTTCTCTCAATATAAATACAAGATTTGAACAAAATAAGACAAATGATAATAAAGGCCTTTAGAGAGAAAAATGAAGAACAAATAAAACAATTAAGCTCTTGAAGTAATGAACACTTGAAAGCTTGAAATCAATCCTCTTGGTTGCTTTGAATCACCTATTTGATTTGTATTTATAGTACCTTGAGAGCCCATTCACGAATCTTGTCGTTGGAAGTGGAAAGAGCACTTTGAGTGAGTGAAAAAACTAGTTTTTGGTGTTCTATGACATAAATGGTCAACAGATTGGTAAAAATTTGAAAAACGATAGATAGATGAGTGAAAATGGTCCACAGATGATTTTGGTCGGTCGACAGATGCAAGACAAGTATTCTATTTGTCAACAGAAAAAAGAAAATTGATCAACAGTTGGAGAACAATCAGTCGACAAATTACTATATATATTAGTTTATGCACACACATACACGAGAATTTTTAAATGGAGCGGTTTCATACCCATACTTAAAATAATTTTGAAAAATAACTCTTTGAAACATTTTTAATCAAATAAAAATCATAATATTTCAAATACAAATTTATTTAATTTTCATTTAATAATTTTTTTTAATCAAATAAAACATAATATTTCAAATATTATTAAGAAGTTTATCCCAAGATATTTTGGCGTTAGATTTAATTTTTATTCAATAATTTTGAACAAAATATTTCAAATGTCATCAATAAATTTATAACAAGATTATTGATGTTTAATTGTGTGATAAAATTAATTTTTATTTTGGTGCTTAATAAATCATATAAAAAAATTTAGAACACCAAAATAATAAAAATTAATAAAATAATTACATCATAAAATACAATTGAATTTCATCATTAAAATCATATCAATGACAAAAACATCAACCTATATAAAGAGCATGCATAGTCTTTTGCCTTCGAAATTTTTTTACTTCATTTATTTAATAATTCAAAATTAATTTATAAAAATTATTTAAAAAATTCTTTTATATCTTAATACTTATTTTTACAAATCTCCATATGTATAAGAATGTAATTAATTTAATTTTTATTTTAACAAAATAATACTTGATATTAAAATTAATTTTTGTTGAAATTCATAAACTTAACTTATAACTTAGAAATTAAAATCAAATATTATTTTTTATCATCAAAACTAAATACAAGAGTGAAACATCAATATGTCATACAAAAACTTCTCAAAGCGTTTCATGTGTTGAGTCTGCAGGCAGATGACCACAGACAGGCTTCCATCCTTGTTTGGGCTTGGCAATACATATGCCAGCCCTTCGTAGGCAATCCCACCAGGCCCCATGAATATGGGGCGTCCCCACCCGAAGTCTGCGTCGTGAATAGGCAGCCTAACCCAGCTGTTTAGCCCCAGATTGGGGCACCTGTATGTGTGGGCTCCTCGAACCAGAGACTTCAAGTCCGGCTGCAGCTCCAAGTAGTCGAGAGCTGAGTTGAGGTACTCGTCATCCATCCGCACCAATGCGTCGTGAATTCTGTTGGCCGCGTACCAAGTGGGCTTCCCCTGGAGATCCCCGGCTAAGGCAATTGGGGTGGCCGAAAAAATCACGTTGCCAAAGTAGCCCTCCGGCAGCGTGGGTTGTTTAAGCCTGGCCCTTCCATTTGTTGCGATGTACAGCTTGGTTTCTTGGTCATCTGTCAGACCCCGGCCTTTGCACACGCTGCGCCACACATGGCCTGCCAGAATTTCGTACGAGCTGTAGCTGACCGTGCTGCCATCTTCTTTGGACTTGGCCTTGAGAGCGTTGAGCTGGTCCCTGCTCAATTTGAAAATGGAAACTGTTGTCTCAGGCTCAGATTCAGATTGCTGGGGAGAAGTTTTCATGGCGGGAGGCGGCTGGTACTCGATGTGATCAAAAGCAGGCTGGGGAGGGTCGCGCGCGCGAAGGAGGGTCCGGTCGATGAATGGTGGGATTGTGAGGTCGAGACCGCGAGCCATGTCGGACCATGTGTTGATAAAGTGAAAGGCGGAAGTTCCATCGACCACACGGTGTTGCGTTCCCACACCAAGCGATGCTCCCCCACATTTGAAATATGTCACCTGTTCACAGGGAAACTTATCATTGAATATCCCAACTGATCAAGATCCCAATATTGAATGAACACCATAACTAAGAATCAAAGCTAGCCAGGAATTTGAGATAGAAACTAGCAAATTTAAAATACTGAAAATGTGTTTCTTTTATAGTTTTCAAAAATACAATTTTAAAAATATTTTTTTTAAGAAAATCTAAAATAACAAAAAGTAACAGCCAAAACACAAAAAAGAGGGGGCAAATTCGAGAAGTCCCATGGAAAGAATGTGGCGAAGGCAGACATTAAAATGTATATATTTCTTAGTAACATATTAGTATTAAATAATTCTAATTTATTAAATAATCAAATTTATTGAATAAAATGCCATTAAAAAATTATTCTCACAATTTCAAACAGAAAGCTTTTTCTAATTTTTGTTTTGAGAAATAATTTTTCAAAATGATAAACAAAATGCATTTTCAATTTTTTAAAAATAGACTACCAAAATAAAAAAATAAAAATGAATTCAAAAATCAAAATTAAAAAATAAAATTTAAAAAAAATGCAGTCATTGTGAAACCTACAAAAATACAAGTCTACAAAAAGTCTCATTTCAAATGACATTATATGAAATCCCTCTATTCAAATACAAGAGCTTCCAATACCGTCATGCAACATACCATCTCTTTTTTTTTTTCCGACTAGTCATTGTTCATGACATCAACCTCATAACTTATAAGATCATAAACAAATACCCAAAGCATGCCTAACCAAGCTTTAATAAATTTGGAATTGTGAGGAATTGCTTAGAGAACACCCAAACATAACCAACCAGGAGAGGTAACTCCTTAAGTAGCTTATTTTTAAGACATTCTCAAACCCATTTTTCATAAATAGATTTTTTTTTTTTATGCTAAGAGAAAGGGGAAAACCTAATATTGGAAAAACCCTAATGGGAGGATGCAACCATATTGTAGGATTGGTGCAACTACGGATTTTGGCCCATCGGCCCCATCCTTTGTTGCAACCATATTGTAGGATTGGTGCAACTATCGAGTTCGACCCCTATTCGGATCAAGGTCATGGCAACCATAAGTTAGACCATTGGGCCCAACTATTAAGTAAAAGACAATGTAGTGGGTGGACGATCTCTCGCACTGACTTGATCAACCATAAAAACACTATCCAGGGGATTGAGAAAACCACCATTAGGCTTATCTAATAGTATCAGAATGGAAGAGACGACACGGGGCAAAAAAACAACATCTGAGTCTCACAAGACTTGAACAATTAGAAAGATAAAAACAGCTTGTTATGGTCATGGTTGGTATTCGGACATTTTTATGGGAAGACAGAGCGTTCCTAGTCGATTTCAGGCTCATCTAAATGCCCTGCGCTCCACCCTTAGTCAAATAGGGGCTGGGCCGCAGCAGTTCTTATACAGAGACGATCAAAGTTGAGTTATTAATGAGAAGCGGTCTACTCCCCGCAAAGACGATCAAAGGTGAGCTATTACTGATGCACTTTCCTTCTGATCTAGTAGGAAAGTGCATCAGTAGATTACTACCTGCAAAACGAGAAGGGGAAAGGATGAGATGCCTTTGGAATAGTCAACCGCCGGAACGAGGCTACTGAGCTCCAGAGTGGGGGCGAAGTCGCCGAAATCATCAATGGAGGCGTCGGAACCGGCCTCGACGAACAGGACGCCCTCGGCGTTGCAGTCGATCTCGATGCGGTCGTCGTCGTCCCTACCTAGCCGTCCGGCCAATGGATAGAACGGCACCAGAGCTCTGCTCAGAGCGTCCTTCATCACCTGCGCGTCGAAGAAGTTGGCGGCGCCGGTCGGACGGTAGAAGTAGACGAGGCGCGAGTGGTGGTTCACAATCACCAGGTCGACGTTCGAGATCCACAGCCGCCGCATCGGCGTCTCCTCCGCCGGCCGTACTATTGTCGACTGCTTCACCTCGATCCTCATGTTCTCACCGCCGGTGCTCTGCAAATCGATTCCTAAACGGGAGTTTGTTGTTCGTTGAACTTTCTCCTCATATCATGCCAAACGGTATCCCATATATTTATGTTCCAAAAACACTTCAATCTAAGGAACGAATTGGAAAGGGACGATGCTACGAAAGAGGGAGAAAGGAACTATTCCTGAAAAGGGCGTAACCGTAACGCGGAGGCGAAGCAATGGGTGGATGGGCTGTGACGATGGGTTGAGGAGAAAGAAGTGAGATCCGGATATTGATGACTTAAAAGTATATTTATTTAAATTTCTTATTAGTTTAAATGTTATTTAATTAAAATATCATAATTAGTTTAAATACTATTTAATTTAAGAGTTTTAAAAAATAAAAGCCTAGCCAAACATCCCCTTGATTTGGTTGAAGTGAGAGAGAGAGAGAGGTCTTTTATAAGGAAAAGGATAATGCTAGATGGCCAATCACCTTGACAATTTAGTTGACAATCTCATATTATCACGATATTTTGAGGTCAAATTATCGCGATCATTTGAAAGTAAAATAATTTGAATTCCCGCTCACTTATTCCTCTCTCTCTCCGAAGACCCAAATTGAAAAACCCTCTCTCTCCACTGAAGATCTCTCTCTATTCACCGCTTAACGACCTTCGACGTGAGGTCGCAGTGCTGCCGCCGTCAATCCTCACTAGCAACACCACCATCTCCACTTCCCGTGCTTCCCCAACACCGCTGGCCTCTCATTTACCCGCTTCTTCACCTACTCGGATCGGCCCCTTTTGCTGTCGCCGACGTCTTCTCCACCTGCCCCTCACATACTCTTTCTTTCTCGTTGCCATCGCCGCATCCGCCATCCAATGTAGTCGAATCTCCACTGTCTCCCTCCCGCATCCGCCATCAGCTGTTGTTGCCACACCTGCCCCTCACCCACACTATCTCATTCTTATTGGGATTGATAATACATTGGTGAGTTTCCAAATTGAATGCATGTGAACGTTATTGATAATAGAGACACCTTGTCTTTTCTTTTGTTCCTGTACAAGATGGATATATCACTTGTGTGTTACAATAAGTTCTCGTGTTTATCCTCATTACGAAAGCTCTTAGTAATTAGTATTGTGATCCAACTAGTAGAGAGAATGGTGGATTTGAGGCTTAGTTGGGCTAAAGGTGTTTTGGTGTCACATTTTCTGTTTTTGTATGATACCATTTTATTTTGCTAGAAATCCTAGAGTAAATTAATAATTATGAGATGATTTTGATTTTTTTTCCTCCTTGGTGATTTCACATTTGGTGGGTTCTTACTAAGAATGAGATTATCCTTGTGGGGTGGTTAATAAAGTGGAACCATTCTCATTTCCATTCTTTTGTAGCTTGGAGTTGATTCCTTGTTTTCTTCTATTTTTTTTTCCTTTGTTGTTTGTGGAATGATTTATTTATGCTTATGCCTACACTTAGTTGTTGCCTTCAATATATACATGGTTGGCTCCCCTTAAGATATTTTCTTCATTTTTTGGAAAGCATAGCTAATGTGGCTCTGATGGGTTTTATGAACATATCAGTTGTGTTTTTAAAGTTTGTTCTTTTTCAAGCCTACAGCTAACTAGTAGCAATTAGCTTTCTAATATTTTAAAATCTCATGTATATATGTTTAATCCTCATGTGATACACTTCAAGCCCTAATGAGGTGAAGCTTGAGAAATCTCATGTATATGTATTACCAACATGTTACATTTTACAACATGGGATTGACTCTGGTTTGCTACAAAATGGGCTAATATGGACTGGTGCTGTGTAATTTTTGAGTTTTTGCCTTCATTATCTGTATTGCTTATCTGAATTTTAGGGGTTCATTCTTTTGATATTCATTGTGGTCTATGTGTATATGTTTACATGGTTCATGGTCTGTGTTTGTCTGCATTTGTTTTATTTACTTCTTTTGATATGCATTTGCATTTCCAGTTAGATGTATGTGTGCATCTGCCTTTCTGTTTCAATTTGTTGATTTCCAGTTGGCTAAATAAATTCCCTCAAGGGCTACTAACACACACTGGTGCCAAATTAGGGGTATAACCTATCCTTCACAAAAAACTGGTTTGCTTGCTCTGAGGAGTGTTAGAGGATTTTTATATTTATGTAGTCTTTAAAAGTGTGATTGTGTTCTGCATATTTCATGATATTTTCAGCTTGCTTTTAGTGTAAACTATTTTATCCTTCATCTCATTTGGGTTGATGCATGAGATGTTATGGGTTTTGATTTTAGGTTGCTAATATCACTGTTCTGGGTTGGGAAAACTATCTCTTTATAAAAAAATAAAGAGGAAGGTTATATGCAATTATGGCTTTGCCGGAGCCTCGTGTGCGGTGAGCGTCGTGCACGTTTTTACAAATTATGGATTTTGCTTCCCTACTTGATTTATTGATATGGGCTTGGCTAATTGAAGGTGCTTAGATTGTGATTTGAGCAAGAATGACAGCATCTCTTACAGACAAATATAAGATTGACTAGTTCAAGCTCGGTTGTTTTTCAGCAAGATTGCATCCAAGAGCCTCTGAATCTGATCTCAGATGCAGATTTTGCCGCCCCTAAATCTGATCTCAGCCTCAAAGATCATGCCTTTCTAGTGGCTGAGCTGAGTTTGAGCAATTTGTCATATTTTCAGAGTGGTTTTTGTTCATTTTGGACTCGATTCTTTTACAACCTTTGTCATGTTTATTTCTTATTTATTTGTGGAAGCTGAGCTCTAGAGGTTCCAATTATTATATGAGTAATGCTATTTGACCCACTGAAGTGCCATCTTTGAGATATCATGATATTTTGTATCAAAATATCGCGATATCTCGAATGATACAGCGAGATGAGAGGGTAGTAAAAGTTTAAAAATTCAAATGCCTTTCTCTCTCTCACACCTCTCTCTCTCTCTCCCCCTCACATTCTCTGTTCATGACCCTCATTTCTCTCATTTTGGCCTTCTCTCTCTCTCTTTCCCATGCTCCCCTTTGAGTAGGCTCGTTCAGGCCATCTCTCTCTCTCTCCCGCGCGTCCGACCTTGCCTCCGGCATCATTTAGACTCATTCCGACCATCTCTCTCTCTCCAACCCCGTGCGACAGCATCTTCGGCATCCCTTGGGCTCGTTCCAGCCCCGATCTACAAGGAGGTAAGTCTTTAGTTTTATCAGCAAAGATATACACACGTTATTTGGTTTGGTCGAAACTTCAAGCTTAGATTTACGGAGTTTCAGCCGTTGGATCTTGGTGGTTTTTGGGTATGTTGGTTGATGGGGATATGGGTGTCAAGCGGTTGCCTCTGATCATCGGAAACCACCGGCCACGATGGTTGGTGGTGACTGGCAGTGCGTGTATACGCACTATGGGTTTGGCCGAAACTTTAAATTTAGATCTACGGAGATTCGACCATTGGATCTTGCTAGTTTTTGGGTATGTTGGTCAATGGGGCCTTGGCTGTCAGGTGGTTGCCTCTAATCGTCGGAAACCACCGGCTACGGTGGCCGGTGGTGGCTGGTAGTGTATTTTTAAGTTTAGCCGAAAAATAAAAATCAGATCTACTAAAATCTAACTGTTAAATTTGTTCCATTTTTTTTGTATGTTAACTCTCTTGACTTGGTGTTTCTAATCGTAGGTTCTGATCGTGGAAAGCTTTGGCCGGCGACGTTGGCAGCGACGATTCTGACTGTATATACATGCATATATTTATATATATTTACATATTCTCTTTTGTAATTAGTTTAATTTATATTGTAAACATTGGTATTTAATTATGAATTTGTGTTGGAAATGTTGAAGTTAATATTGAATTTGTGTTGAATTTGTGATCTTTGAAATTAAATTGAACTGGTTGGAATTTAAATATTAATAAATTGAATTAATTTGTATTTATTTTGTGAATTTTTGAATTGAAATTAGTCAGTTTATTAAATGGTAAGTAGTTGTTAATTTTATTTGAATTTAGATATTTATTAATGTGTATATATATTTTAAATTTATATTAAATAAAATTTTAAAAAATAATCGAATGTGATATATAGAGATTAAGTTGTATTCTTTTAATTTTTTTTAACCAAATGGAGAAACAGACGAGGGATACTAATAGCTTGTCCAAAAAATTTGTTCATTGGAGTTTGGCTTTATTTTAATTTATCAAATTATGCATCTCTTTTGATTAGAATTTTTATTTAGTATTAAATTTATAAATTATATATAGAGAGAGAGAGAGAGAGTTAGAGCACCATTAAGTGGAAATTACAAAAAAATAACCCCTCCACAAATAGAAAATCCCCCTTTTTACAAAAAAAACATTTTTACCCCTACAAACAAATAGTTGTAAAAAATAGTCACTTTACCACTATTCACCCCAACTTTTAACTTTTCAACTACCCACTTTAATTAAAAATTAAGAATAAAAATAAAAACAATATATTACCAAACTACCCTCAATACAAAACAAACAAAAGAGTTGAATTTCTATTTTACCCCATAGGAAAGCCCCAGAAACCCTTCATAATTATAATAATAAATTTTTAACTATTAAAATATTATTATTATTTCTCAATATGAATTCTTATTTGTTAATAATTTAATAATTGGATAGATTTTGAACCCACGGTGAGTCCCCAATCTCTTTTCTATTATTAAATATATATGTATTGTTACATATAAATAAAATTAATTAAATAATAATAATTAAAAATTTTAAATATATATGTATTATTAAATAAATAACTGAAAAATTGTTATTCAATAATTCTTATATTCTTTTTCAATTGTAATAATAATTACAAATCTTAATTATAATAATAAATTTTCAACTATTAAATTATTATTATTTTCAAATAAATACTATTAATTTTAATAATAATTATTATTTTAAAAATTTAATAACTAGTTGAGTCTCGAACCCACGCTCGGTTCCCTTCCTTTATTTTTTTATTATTAAATATATATGTAATAATATTACATATACAATAAATAAAATGGATTAAATAAAAATAATAGAAAAATTAAAAAATATATGTATTATCAAATAATTAAAAAATTGTTATTCAATTATTATTAAAAAAAATTGATCTTTTTTTTTCTTTTCTTGGCCATAGAATTTTTTCAAGTTATCCAATAGTCCAAAAAATAAATTATTGTTTAAAAATTATACTTGTATTTTTGGATAAATTTTATAATCATTATATCAATTTAATCCAATGTTATTAGTGGTTAGAAGACTTAATCATGTATTGATTGTGTTTTATTATCATTCAATTGTTGTTTATTGTGAATTATAAATTCAATTAAGCCAGAAAATGTAAAAATACATAATTTTTTATTGGGTAACGTCCAAAAATCCCATGGCCAAAAAAAAAAAAGATCAAAAAATCCATTTTTATTAAAAAATCAGGTTTTATGGCCCTACAAAGCTCGATTTCTTTTATTAAAATGGATTTTTTGATACTTTTTTTTTCTTTTCTTGGCCATGGGATTTTTTCAAGTTAACCAATAGTCCCAAAAATAAATTATTGTTTAAAATTTATACTTGTATTTTTGGGTAAATTTTATAATCATTACATCAATTTAATCCAATTTTTTTAATAGTTATAACACTTAATCATGTATTGGTTGTGTTTTATTATCATTCCATCGTTATTTCTTGTGAATTATAAATTTAATGAAGTCAAAAAAAGTAAAAATACATTATTTTTTATTGGATAACATTGAAAACTTCCATGGCCCAAAAAAATAAAAATATCAAAAATTTCATTTTTATTAAAAAATCAGGTTTCATGGCCCCACAAAACTCGATTTTTTTTATTAAAATAGTTATTTTTATAATTTTTTTTCTTTTCTTGGCCATTGGATTTTTCCAAGTTATTCAATAGTCCCAAAAATAAATTATTGTTTAAAAATTATACTTTTGTTTTTGAATAAATTTTATAATCATTACATCAATTTAATCTAATATTGTTAGTAGTTAGAACACTTAATCATGTATTGATTATGTTTTATTATCATTCCATTGTTATTTCCTGTGAATTATAAATTTAATCAAGTCAAAAAATATAAAATAGATTATTTTTTATTGGGTAACTTTGAAAAATCCCATGGCCCCAAAAAACAAAATCCATTTTTTATTAAAAAATCAGGTTTCATGGCCCCACAAAGCCCGGGCCCACAAAACCCGAGTCGGGTTTTCTGGCCTCACAAAGCCCGATTTTTTTTTTTTATTAAAATGATTATTTTTATCTTTTTTTTTCTTTTCTTAGCCATGGGATTTTTCCAAGTTATTCAATAGTCCCAAAAATAAATTATTGTTTAAAAAATATACTTTTCTTTTTGGATAAATTTTGTAATCATTACATCAATTTAATCCAATGCTGTTAGTAGTTAGAACACTTGATCATGTATTGGTTGTGTTTAATTATAATTCCATTGTTATTCCTTGTGAATTATAAATTTAATCAAGTCAAAAAATGTAAAAATACATTATTCTTTATTGGGTAACTTTGAAAAATCCCATGGCCCCCCCCAAAAAAAAGATCAAAAAATCCATTTTTATTAAAAAATCAGGTTTCATGGCACCACAAAACCCGGGCCGGGTTTTCTAGCCCCACAAAGCCCGATATTTTTTTATTAAAATGGTTATTTTTAGTAGTTAGAATACTTAATCATGTATTGGTTGTGTTTTATTATCATTCTATTGTTATTTCAAGTAAAAAAATATAAAAATACATTATTTTTTATTGGCTAACTTTGAAAAATCCAATGGCCCCCCCCCAAAAAAAAAAGATCAAAATATCCATTTTTATTAAAAGAATCAGGTTTCATGGCCCTACAAAGCCCGATTTTTTTTTATTAAAATGGTTATTTTTATCCTTTTTTTTTCTTTTCTTGGCCATGGGATTTTTCCAAGTTATTAAATAGTCCCAAAAATAAATTATTGTTTAAAAATTATACTTTTATTTTTGGATAAATTTTATAATCATTACATCAATATAATCCAATGTTGTTAGTAGTTAGAAAACTTAATCATGTATTGGTTGTATTTTATTATCATTCCATTGTTATTTCTTGTGAATTATAAATTTAATTAAGTCAAAAAATGTAAAAATACATTATTTCTTATTAGGTAACTTTGAAAAATCACATGCCCCCCCCCCCAAAAAAAGGATCAAAAAATCCATTTTTATTAAAAAATCAGGTTTCATGGCCCCACAAAACCCGAGTCACAAATCTAGGGCCGGGTTTTGTGGCCCCACAAAGCCCCATTTTTTTTTTTATTAAAATGGTTATTTTTATCATTTTTTTTCTTTTCTTGGCCATGGGATTTTTTCAAGTTATTCAGTAGTCCCAAAAATAAATTATTGTTTAAAAATTATACTTTTATTTTTGAATAAATTTTATAATCATCACATCAATTTAATCCAATGTTGTTAGTAGTTAAAACACTTAATCATGTATTAGTTATGTTTTATTATCATTCCATTCTTATTTCTTGTGAATTATAAATTTAATCAAGTCAAAAAATATAAAAATACATTATTTTTTATTGGGTAACTTTGAAAAAGCCCATGCCCCCCCCCCCCCCAAAAAAAAATCAAAAATTCTATTTTTATTAAAAAAATCAAGTTTCATGGCCCCACAAAACCCGGGCCGGGTTTTGTGGCTCCACAAAGCCCGATTATTTTGATTAAAATGGTTATTTTTATCCTTTTTTTTTTCTTTTCTTGGCCATGCGATTTTTCCAAGTTATGGGTTTTGTGGGGCCATGAAGCCCGATTTTTTTGATTAAAATGATTATTTTTATCCTTTTTTTTTTTCTTTTCTTGGCCATGAGATTTTTCCAAGTTATTCAATAGTCCCAAAAATAAATTATAGTTTAAAAATTATACTTTTATTTTTGGATAAATTTTATAATCATTACATCAATTTAATCCAATGTTGTTAGTAGTTAGAACACTTAATCATGTATTGGTTGTGTTTTATTATCATTCCATTGTTATTTCTTGTGAATTATAAATTTAATCAAGTCAAAAAATATAAAAATACATTATTCTTTATTGGGTAACTTTGAAAAATCCCATGGCCCCCCCCCCAAAAAAAGATAAAAAAATTCATTTTTATTAATAAATTAGGTTTCATGGCCCCACAAAACCTGGGTCGGGTTTTGTGGCCCCACAAAGCCCGATTTTTTTTATTAAAATAGTTATTTTTATCATTTTTTTTCTTTTCTTGGTCATGGGATTTTTCCAAGTTATTCAATAGTCCCAAAATTAAATTATTGTTTAAAAATTATATTTTTATTTTTGGATAAATTCTATAATCTTTACATCAATTTAATCCAATGTTGTTAGTAGTTAGAACACTTAATTATGTATTGGTTGTGTTTTATTATAATTCCATTGTTATTTCTTGTGAATTATAAATTTAATGAAGTCAAAAAAAGTAAAAATACATTATTCTTTATTGGGTAACTTTGAAAAATTTCATGCCCCCCCCAAAAAAAAGACCAAAAAATCTATTTTTATTAAAAAATTAGGTTTCATGGCCCCACAAAACTCGGGCCGAGTTTTGTAGCCCCACAAAGCCCGATTTTTTTTATTAAAATGGTTATTTTTATCATTTTTTTCTTTTCTTGGCCATGGGATTTTTCCAAGTTATTCAATAGTCCCAAAATTAAATTATTGTTTAAAAATTATATTTTTATTTTTAGATAAATTCTATAATCTTTACATCAATTTAATCCAATGTTGTTAGTAGTTAGAACACTTAATCATGTATTTATTGTGTTTTATTATAATTCCATTGTTATTTCTTGTGAATTATAAATTTAATGAAGTCAAAAAAAGTAAAAATACATTATTCTTTATTGGGTAACTTTGAAAATTTTCATGGCCCCCCCCCCCAAAAAAAAAGACCAAAAAATCTATTTTTATTAAAAAATCAGGTTTCATGGCCCCACAAAACCCGGGCCGGGTTTTGTGGCCTCACAAAACCTGATTTTTTTTATTAAAATGGTTATTTTTATACTTTTTTTTTCTTTTCTTGGCCATGAAATTTTTCCAAGTTATTCAATAGTCCCAAAAATAAATTATTGTTTAAAAATTATATTTTTATTTTTGGATAAATTTTATAATCATTACATCAATATAATCCAATGTTGTTAGTAGTTAGAACACTTAATCATGTATTGGTTGTGTTTTATTATCATGCAATTGTTATTTCTTGTGAATTATAAATTTAATCAAGTCAAAAAATGTAAAAATACATTATTTTTTATTGGCTAACTTTGAAAAATCCCATGCCCCCCCAAAAAAAAAGATCAAAAAATTTATTTTTATTAATAAATTAGGTTTCATGGCCCCACAAAACCCGGGCCGGGTTTTGTGGCGCCACAAAGCTCGATTTTTTTTTTATTAAAATGGTTATTTTTATCCTTTTTTTTCTTTTCTTGGCCATTTGATTTTTCCAAATTATTCAATAGTCCCAAAAATAAATTATTGTTTAAAAATTATACTTTTATTTTTGGATAAATTTTATAATCAATACATCAATATAATCCAATGTTGTTAGTAGTTAGAACACTTAATTATGTATTGGTTGTGTTTTATTATCATTCCATTGTTATTTCTTGTGAATTATAAATTTAATCAAGTCAAAAAATGTAAAAATACATTATTTTTTATTGGCTAACTTTGAAAAATCCCATGCCCCCCCCCAAAAAAAAAGATCAAAAAATTCATTTTTATTAAAAAATCAGGTTTCATGGCCCCACAAAACCCAGCCTGGGTTTTGTGGCACCACAAAACTCGATTTTTTTTTATTAAAATGGCTATTTTTATCCTTTTTTTTTTCTTTTCTTGGCCATGGAATTTTTCCAAATTATTCAATAGTCCCAAAAATAAATTATTGTTTAAAAATTATAATTTTATTTTTGGATAAATTTTATAATCATTACATCAATTTAATACAATGTTGTTATTAGTTAGAACACTTAATGATGTATTGGTTTTGTTTTATTATCAGTCCATTGTTATTTTTTGTGAATTATAAATTTAATCAAGTCAAAAAAATGTAAAAATACATTATTTTTTATTGGCTAACTTTGAAAAATCCCATCCCCCCCCCCCCCAAAAAAAAAATCAAAAAATTCATTTTTATTAAAAAAATCAAGTTTCATGGCCCCACAAAACCCAGGCCGGGTTTTGTGGATCCACAAAACCCGATTTTTTTGATTAAAATGGTTATTTTTATCCTTTTTTTTCTTTTCTTAGCCATGGGATTTTTCCAAGTTATTCAATAGTCCCAAAAATTATTGTTTAAAAATTATACTTTTATTTTTGGATAAATTTTATAATTATTTCATCAATATAATCCAATGTTGTTAGTAGTTTGAACACTTAATCATGTATTGATTGTGTTTTATTATCATTCCATTGTTATTTCTTGTGAATTATAAATTTAATCAAGTGAAAAAATGTAAAAATACATTATTTTATTTTTATTTTTGAGTAAGTTTATTATCATACCATTATCTTTGTTTTATCCAGTATTGGCTAGATCAATTGATCATGTATTAGTTGTGTTGATAGTGGACATTCATGGACATTCTTACACCAAGTGAAAGATAATGATATTTGTCGTGATATATACATTCAATTAACTCAAGAAACGTAAAAAGACATCATTTTAGTGTCAATAGAACACAATAATTCGAAGGAAAAATCAAGAAAAATTAAAAAAATTTAATTTCGAGTTTAGTTTGCCCACAAAACCCTATCACTGGGTTTTGCGGGCCACAAAACCTGATTTTTTATTTTATTTATTTATTTTTTGTTTTTTGCAATTGGAAAATTTTCAAGGTTCCCAATAGCAATCTCAAAAAATAAATTATTGTTTAGAAATTATATTTTTATTTTTATTTTTGAGTAAGTTTATTATCATATCATTATCTTTGCTTTGTCCAATATTGGATAGATCAATTAATCATGTATTGGTTGTGTTAATAGTGGACATTCATGCACATTCTCACACCAAGTGAAAGATAATGATATTTGTCGTGATATGTACATTCAATTAACCCAAGAAACGTAAAAGGACATCATTTTAGTGACAATGGAACACAATAATTTGAAGAAAAAATCAAGAAAAATTAAAAAAAGTTAATTTCGGGTTTAGTGGCCCACAAAACCCGATCACCGATTTTTATTTTTAATTTATTATTAGTTTATTTTGCAATTGGATTTTTTCAAGTACAAAAATAAATTATTGTTCAAAAATTACACTTTTATTGTTGAGTATTATCATTGCATCATCTTGGTCCAATGTTGTTAGTAATTCAAATTTCAGAAAATTTTGACAAAGTCTCCCTTATTTCTAGGCCATTGAAACTGCATTATATACTCAACTCAACAACATACTACAACACAACCTGTCAATCATTAATTACAAATTTAGGTGAAGGAAACTAAAAGATTACAAATATGAATAAATCCCAATTCAAAGATTTATGTAAAAAACAATATTCATTTCTTAGCCCCGACAAAAATAGATTTGATTGATGTTGTGTCATCCTTTTTGTTTTGTGATAGTGATTTTTGAGCATTGCTGAAATGCAGAGGATCATTTAATCAGTAAGAATTCCACTAACACTGTGTGACTAAAAAAAATATATATTTTTTTTTATTGTTTGCATCATTGCCAATATTATGATCACCTGGAATTGACAATTGTACAGGGCACCGGCAACGAGTGTGTCAAGTTTCTTTGCAAATGCTACATTTTTGGTTTGCCCTTGTAGAGGCCCTAGTAGTGTCCCTAGATTCTGGAGTAGCAGCTGTGTTCGACTCTCCAATGGCGGAAGTCCATTCATTAGGGCAACCAAGACTGTTGTGTCATAGTTCACCGCATTTTCCATATTTTTTTCTTCGACAAGCTTCTCCCATGGAAGGAATTCGACCATTTCTTGGTCTATCCACTTGTCTTCTTTGTACGGGTGGGAGTATAACCATATGTCTGACGTACGTTGGAAGAACCGAAGCGGACTTGTTAGGGAAAGGATTAATGGGAGGTGCATATGCGCGTTTGACCCAATTTGCGGTGTAATATGAATGACAAAGCATATGGTAGTGCACCCACATGAAACTGTCACGTACACCAAAGAAACACATAGAGTTAACATATCACACTAAATTATGAACATAATATGCAAAGAAAAGTCAAACCATGATACATACTAGTAGCATTTGCATGAAGACATGGCATTTAATCAATGTCCCACTTGTGACAATTGCATGTACTCGCATCAATGTCAACTATCTCATCGCCTTCCTTGGCATGTTGCATGAGGTATTTTCTCCCTTATATTATAGGAACTACGCGACATCCTCGGTTTAATGTTTTAGCATGCGCTAAGTTGACATGTGCCACTACAATGGAGGTCACAATAGTTTCGAGTCTGGCAGAGGTAGTACGTCTATCACTAAACCATTTCTGAAGCATATGTCTCAGAAATTCATGTGCACTTGTTATAGGCAATCGATGTGCTTTCATCATGCATTTATTGAGAGACTCGGCAATGTTGGTGGTCATCATGAAATATCTTCTTCTTAGACAATATGCATGTGACCACTTTTTCGATCTTGCTTCCATCAATGTCAAATGAGTTTGAGGATGCATTGACTATATTTCTACCAAGCATGTATCACACTGTAAGCACCCCCGCCCCGATAACCCAACCACCTGGACTACCCGAACGGGAGCGCCTACGGAAGGAAAATGAATGAAACATAAGACAAAAACTACCCTGGCATGCATAAACAAGAATTAAAACAACGGAAGCGATGCTAAATACATGCATGCATTATGAGTACCCCGCTAGCACAGCGGTCACAAAATAAATAAATGAATACAGACTCCTGTGCCAACACACATGAGACACGAGGAATGACCTAGCACAGTCAAAGCTAACAGAGTAAATCCTACTTAGACATTAGAGTTGACGGGGACTAACTGGACTGACAGAACTGCCTATACACCATATCGACTTTGCCGCTAAAAGCTGACTCCTTTACCCATGGCCCACGCTGCCACTACCTGGAATGATGGAAAGCAAAGTGAGTCGAGAGACTCAGTAAGCATAAAGAAAGAAAGGCTGAAGGCTGATCATATCCAATAAACTCTCCCCAAGACACCAACCCCCAAGCACACACAAGCCATGAGACGCTACCACGCAATAGTATAACATAATAAAAGCACATATTGGTCCTTGGGGCCCACACAAGACACATGGCACCCAAGTCCCATACCAACCTGCCTTTGCTCGGAAAGGTAACATATATCTCCACAAACCTGTGCGCGCCATCCCGGGTCGGGGCTCCCGACACCCGTGTGCTCGCGTCGGTACTCCCGACACCGGAGCCATAGAATAACTGATCCAAAAGCTCCCTCAGAACGGTCCTCCCGTCCGAGACCAATGAACTGCTAATAACCATGCAATGCACATAAAATGCAATGGCGTAGTGAGCATCAACATGATACACTGGCGCCCATATATCCAAGCATCAGGCCATGCTCCGCCCACATAGTAAACCACACGCGATGCATATGCCCGTGCCAAATGCAACCTAACCATGCTAGAATGTCCATGTTCAAGCATACTTAGTAAATGAATATCCCCACATGCAACCCATACCCATATGCATATCAAACCATGAACCGCAATATAACATACCGCATCATGTAATAAATCACATAATGGCAGAGCTAGTCAGCAGTGTACAACATCGATCAACGGTCAGTGCTAGGAGTGTCTACCCGACGGTCCACATTAGGGTCGTACGATAGTCTACTCCATGTCACCAAACAACTGACCACTACCCCACTACTCGATAACCCTAACCGAACCATAAATAAACTCGAGAAAATCATAAATAAACCTGCATGTCTAGGAACCTAGTCCCCAAGTTGGGTTTAGTATCATTCCGAAAACAATGGGGGCAGTACAAACCCCCGTAGGCACACAACGAATAAAATTCTAGAAGTTCTGGATTTAATTTAAATTAAAACAATTGAATAATATCTCAATAAATAATGCTAGGCGCCGAATTAGAGTAAGGGAGGGCATAAAATACGAGAAACCACGGAGTCTCTCGCGGGAATTAAAGAACATGAGAAGAGGGTTGGGAACTTGCTTTTACACGGCCGTTCCTTGCCTTTCTTGTACTCCCGCTAAGAAGTAAAACGTTTCCCTGGCAATAAAAACATTCGCAGCTTTAATTAAATAAATCTACTGTGTCATATAAATAATTTAGCCGTCTAAAATCCCACGTAAGCGCACCTCAAATAAAATCCCAATAAGCCTCCTATTTATTTTAAATTAAATCACACTAATAAAATTCTTGTTCCGTATGATTAATACGTGAAACCAAAACGAATTGAGGAAAGGTGATGAGTTCACAAAATGAAAAAAAATCGCAAGGGTAGCGGAAGCTTGCCTCGTTTAAGCTGATTATAGCGTTTCCACGCTTGAACACCACCAAATTAATACACTCTGTAAAATAGATTAAACTCCCAAAATTAATAAAATTAGACTCAAAATGAAATTTCAACCGTATGGAATGTTTAATACATATTTCTCTACTCACCTGGCTAATTAAACTTTGATTAAACCTTGATAAATCCTTAATTTCTCCCAAATTTCCTCCATTTCTTCATCACGACATCACTTCTTCTTCTTTTCTTTCATTTCTTTCCATTTCCTCTTCTGTTCTGCGCGAAATCAGCCCGAAATGGGCCTTAAATTGGCCAAAAATAAGCGACTAGGACGCAGCCACGTGGCAGCTGCTGGGTTGCATTGGAGTCCACTGCCTAAGGCCCAAAACGACGCCGTTTTGGGCATCATTGGCTGGGAAAAATCATTAGAAATTCTCCCCCAGCGCGCACGCATGCCCAGACCTCGATCCCGCGTCCCAGCCTTCCTCCTCGATCCCGGGTCCCAGCCTTCCTCCTTGGGCTTGCGTGCCAGCTGCGCTGGCTGCTCCTTCAACATTAATGTGCACCCAATTAAATTTAAAACAACCTTAACACAGATCCTAGAAATTACACTTAAACCCCCCTTAACTTCTGAAAATGCCACATAAACCCCACACTTCTTTTATTCCTTATTTCACTTTCACCCCATAATTTTTCAGAAAATTCACTAAATTAATTTATTTTTCTATTTTCATAAATACTCCCAAATAATTTAATTAAATACCTAAATTTCCTATTTCCTCAAAATTACATAAATAAACATTTTTCTTAAATCTCCAAATACCGAAATAAATTAATATTTCCTTTTAACCCACAAATATTCAATAATCACCACAAATATAATAATTAATAATTATTAACCATTTCCAAATAATTTAATTAATTACCTTTAATTCCTTATTTTTCTCAAAACCACAAAAATAATTACTTCCTCTTAAATTCTCAAATATTCAATAATGCCCTCAAACACTAGTTTGAATAATTATTTTTTTTTTTCAAATTTTGGGATATTACACACTCTACTGTGGTGTTGCTGTATGTTGCACGGTAGAATGCAACCATCATATCTTTTTATTATCTACAACATTTCTTCAAGTTTTGCTTAAGGTGACAGAAACAAAAGACACGTGGGACAAAAATGAAGACATGATCATCGCATTCGCAATGCTTTGGTGATGATCGAAAACGATGACCAAATCTTCTCACACTCTAATAGCCTTTCTCAATTTCCTTAAAAACCACATCCATGATCTGTCAGACTCACAATCTCCAAATCCAAAAGCAATGGGATAAATCATCTCTTCCCCATCTTTGCAAGTGGAAACGAATATCACCCCTTTGTGTTCACCTTTCAAATGGGTGGCATTAACGGCAACAACTAATCTTATGTAAGACTAGAAACCATGAAGGCAAGCTCCGAGTGCAAAAAATGAATACAAGAAATGATTATTTTCATATGTCTTTATTATCGTGATACTATTAGGATTTGTTTCTTTTAACATGTGAAAATATGAGCGTAGCTGCTGATATGATTCATCCACATTACCATAAGTAAGTCTTTTTGCATGTTGTAAAGACCTCCAAGCTTTAGTATACATAATCTTCACACCATGCTGCTCTAGCAACTCTCCCATTAGCATTCTAGGTGTATATTCACTACTCGCCACTATTTTTGAGAACAAACTTCCAATGACAATAACCTTCACACTCCGAAATGTGAATCGTAGACATCCAGAGTACATGTGTGACTCGGCATAAATTTTACCACATGCCAAAATGAACAACCAGGTCTGCATCTTGCACGAAGCATAAATTTGCAGTTCACATCCTTGCAACCAGTCTCAAATCGAATTGTGCATGAATGTCTGACTCGATAGTCCATCTTCACATCAACATAATATTGTCCAAATGCTAAAATTAGTTATTGTTTACTTTTAAAGAGTGCGACTAGCTATAAAAGATCATCTTGGTATGGAATTGACACTTCAGGTCTTGTTTCCTCAATTACATAATTTTCTACACCAAGAACGATCCAGTTTCTTTGTAAATGGTTGTCCTAAAATTGTGAACCTAAAAATCTTACCTCCAGGTACTCCGGACTGACTCCTCTTTAATCACCACCACTACCGCCACTATTATCACCATCGCTATCGTCACTATTATCATCAGTTTCATTATCACAATCATCATCTGTGTGTGGAGCGTCATCTGACAAACCAGCCATACCATATGTACCAAAATCATCATTTTGCAATGGACTTTGTGCGGATGTAAATGGAATGCAAACACTTGAATCTTGATTACCACCACTACGTAGGTTACAAACTCCAACATCTTTACAAATCATATCAACATACATCACTTTATATTTTCTGTCATTGCACATAATAAACCTGACACCATAGTCGTCCTTGATAGGGAATTTGGTGGCTAGAAGATAGCTCAAGTGTTTCGTTACAAAATGAATGATGATGTCATACCTTATTTTATCAATTCCCGTCACCGTGTACACAATCTCAACTAATTGAGAAAAATTTGTATTCTTATAGATTCCCACACACATCCTATTACCCCCAATGTACTTATTATCATTCCATTCCCCATTCCACACGATGATCAACGACACTAAATCCATTGCTGCAACATTGAAAGGAGGAAGAAATTAGTCTCACCATTACCATGGATGCAACGGACCCACACACACACCCAAATTGGGTTCAATTCCTCAATTAAACCAAGTCATAACTATAAGTAAGTTTATTTGTTTTTTGAGATTTGTATTTTATTTTCTTTTTCTAAAGAGGTTATTTATACAATTCAACATGATTTTTGACTTATAAACCAACAACAATCTTATTATTATCATCTTCTATAACTAAATATGTAGTTTATGAAAAATATTTAAAAATTTTATAAAAAACATTGGAGGATTTTAACATAACACATTTAGAGACAAATGCTTAAGAAGTCAAATTTTGTTAAATAATATGATAAAATTAAATATATTGTATTAAATTATATTATTTTTGTAACGCCCTGTGAATCGTAATTTAATTTAATTATTCGTTATTAGGGTAATTTAATTTAAAAGGAATATTAATATAACTTGTTGTTATAAATAATAATGAATTATGTGATTTTAAGGAAATAAGAAATAAGGTTAATTAATTATTTATTCTAGAATATTTTTGGGAATAGGAAAAATTGAAATAAATTAAATGTGTGATTTTTGGAAGTTTCGGGTGTTAATGTAAATATTAAAGAGAGCATATGTGTGAATACCAAAAGTGGGGGGGGGGGGGTGCTGGTGCGTTTCCGTAAAAGGGACCAAGGGTCCCTTTAAATTTAATGCAACGCAGTATATGTATGAAGGCAGCGGGTGGCGCGAGTGGCACGCGGGCATGCGGAGGTGGGGGTGGACATGGGTTTGAGCCCGCGGGTGCGTGCGCGAGGCTGGGAATTTTGTTGATTTTTAATCAACTATAGGTGTCCAAAAATGACGTCGTTTCGTCAAGGGCGGTGGCCTCCCAGCACTGGTCCCATGATTGCCACGTGGCTTCCTCCCATCTGCTATTTTTTGCTCCAATTTAAGCCCAATTCGGGCACTTTTAATTGCAATAGAAGCAGCAAACAGTGGGGTTTAAATTTAGAGAAGAAGAAGCTCGAACCAGCATTGAAAATGGCAGAAAATAGGACAAATTGAGGTTTTATTCAGGTTTAATCAAGGTTTTAATTAGCCAGGTAAGTAGAGAAGCTAGTAATAATTATTTTGTGTGGTCGAAATTTCGTTTAGAGTCCAATTTTGTTAATTTTGGAAAATTATTGGGGTGTTACATTTTATATAATTTTTATCGCATTGGGCCAAAACAAGCCTAAGGATATCTTTGTTAAGACAAGTTCTTTATACCCTCTACAACTTTCTTTTAATTGTCAATTTAGTTAACCTCCCTTCGTTTGTTTCGGCCGTTTATTAATTATGAAATTTTGAATGGTTTGTTTTAAATTTAATTTATTAAACTGACCTTGTGGATTTTATTTATTGGTTGCCTACGGGGGTTTGTGCCACCCCCCATGCCTGTGGGAATGATGTTGTACTCACTCGGGGATAAGTTCTTATTTGTTCGGGTATTATTATGGATTTTGGTTGTTCATAGGCTAGAGCGGTTGGGAAGTGGGAGTAAGGGTCGGCCATTCGGTGACGTTGGAGTGACTGTTGTACTATCTTTCTTAGGCCATCGGCTGGACACTCCTAGTCACTGACCATTGACCGGTGCTAGGCACTACTGACTAGCTTTGCCATTACGTGGTTATAGCATGAGTGGTTACATTTTATTCTTGTTGCATGGTTTGGTGTGCACATGGGTATGGGCTGCATGTTGGGGTTTTCATGTTCTGTTTATGCTTGGACACGGACATCCTAGGATTGTTAGTTACATCTGGCACGGGCACATGCATCGCGTGTGATTTACTATGTGGAAGAAGCATCTGCCTGATGCCTGGATGTATGGGCACCAATGTATCTAGTTGATGCTTACTACGCCTTGCATTTTATGTGCACATTGCATGGTTACAATATGTACAGTGGTCTCGGACAGGAGTACCGTTCTGAGGGAGCCTAGAGCTCGGTTATTCAGTGGCTCGGGTGTCGAGAGTACCGACCCGAGGTATGCGCACAGGTTTGTTGAAGACATATGTTGCCTTACAGGGCAGCGGCAGGTTGGTATGGGACTTGGGTGCCGGGTGTCTTGTGTGGGCCCCAAGGATCAGTATGTGCTTTCCTTATGCTTTACTGATGTGTTGTAGTGTCTCATGATTTGTGTGTACATGTGGGGACTATGTTTGGGGAGTTCACTCCTACTATTTAATTTATAGCCTTCATTTTCTTATAAACTTGCTGAGTCTTGTGACTCACCTTGCTTTCTATCATTCCAGATAAGGGTAAAGCGAAAGTTGAGGGCGAGGATCGCGCCACCTAGCAGCCAGTCAAGTTGGTATGGTGTACAGTTAGCTTGCCCCCATTGTCTCTAATATTTTGTCTCTTATTTTTTACTGTGCCAGGTTGTTCCTTGTACCTTCTATTTGTTGGCACAGGTGTTTGTATATATTTTTATACTTCGTGGCTGCTGATCTAACGGGGTACTTGTGGGCGTGCAAGTTTATAGTTTTGCTTCCACTGTTGTATTTCTTATGTATGCATGCCAGGGTAATTTCCTCATCTTGTGTTTCATTCCTTTCCCCTTCCGTAAGCGCTCCCATTCAAGTAGATCGGGTGGTTGGGATATCCGGGTGGGGGTGCTTACAATGTTAGTATCAAAGCATTGTTGAGTCAATTTGGGGGACAAGTAACTGTACACCAAGGTTGTTAGGTAAAGTTAGAGTGTTAGGTCGTGCCTTTAATTTCGAAATGTGTTCTAATTAATCTTGGTTATGTAAGACTCATGGATGCACACCGCGGACGAGGTCGTGGTCTACCACCGGCGCGAGATAGAGTGCATCTTGTTCCTACTCCTGAGGTACCAGTGACAGGTGCAGGAGATGAGCGATAGCTAGGGCCTCTGGATATGCAAGAGACATTGGAAGGCATCTTATGGGCCATGGATGTACTGGCGGCATCTCAGTTACGTCAGGAGCGCAGTCATGATGGTAGGACCACTACGGCCGAGGCGTCACACTCAGGTACGCCAGGGGCAGGGGATAGTTCCAGTACTGCATTACTTAAAGATTTTATGGCACTACGTCTGCCAGAGTTTAGAGGGGGTGCAGACGCGGCAAAGGCCGAGAACTGGCTGTTGGCGGTAGAAAAGCACCTGCGATCGATAGGCTGTGCAGAGGCCCAGAGGGTTCAATTGGGGACTTTCTTGTTTCGAGGACATGTTGAGCGCTGGTGGGAGACTACCAGACATCGATTTGGTGATGAGGGCCTGACATAGGCACAGTTTGTCGCAGCGTTTAATGAGATTTATGTACCTCCTTGGGTCCGAGAGTAGAAGGTATTTGAGTTTATTGAGTTGCAGCAGGGGAGTAAGACGGTCACACAGTATGAGACTGAGTTTGTGGCGTTATCTCGTTATGCTTCGGAGTTGGTGACCCCTGAGTCTTGTAGAGTTAGCAAGTTCCAGAGGGGGTTGCGAGCAGAGATTCGCCACGCTATGGCTGGTATTGAGGCACCCAACTTTCCTACAGCTGTCCAGCGGGCCCATGCAGTTGAGCGGGACCGATTGGAGGCTCGATCGGATTAGTTAGTCATGAAGGGCGCAGGGAGCAACAACAAGAAGAGGAAGTGGGATGCAGGTGGTAAGAGTTTAGGGTTTCCATCGTGCCGGCAGTGTGGGCAAAGACATCAGGGACAGTGCCGGGATGTGTGTTATCGATGTGGCCAGCCAAGGCATTTGAGGAGGGATTGTCCGCAGGGGCTTATACCAGCTACACTAGTCACACCAACTACAGGTCAGGATATCATTTGCTTTCGCTGTGGACAGAGAGGCCATCGGGCGAACATGTGCATACAGCCAGAGCAGATAGGAGGGCTGCGGACTGGAGGAGTAGGACCCAGGCCAACTCAGAGGCAGACTACACCGAGGGCGCAGGGTCCAGTAGCGCTATTACCCCTACCAGCGACACAACGTCCAGGGCTTATAGAGAGACCACAGATGCAGGGGAAGGCATTTGCGGTGACAGCAGCTGAAGCAGCTGAGGGCAGCAACACGGTACAATGTATACTTTCTCTCCATGGTCACGACGTGCGTGCCTTATTTGATATAGGTTCTACACACTCCTTCATAGCACCCCATCTGTTGCATAAGATCCCGATCCCGTGTAACCCATTGCCATATGATTTGTCTGTTTCGACACCAGGAGGGATGGTATTGTTGGGGAGTGAGATGGCCAAGGATTGCGAGATAGGGATTCACGACCAGGTAGTTTTAGGGGATCTTATTGTCTTGGCTATTCAGGATTTTGATTTATTATTGGGTATGGATTGGCTCTCACGGCACTATACTCGAGTTAACTGTCGCCAGAAGGTGATTTCGTTTAAGTAACCAGGGAGACTAGCTGTTACATACCGGGGTGTGAAGCCAGTGGTGACTACACCGATGATATCGGTTATGCAAGCTGAGAGACTTATATGACGTGGGTGTGAAGCTTATTTTGCATTTGTGACCGTGGTAGCTAGGGAGAAGAAGGAGTTGGCTGCCTATCCTGTGGTGTGAGACTTTTCATATGTGTTCCCGGATGAGCTACTAGGACTACCGCCGCACCAGAAGATTGATTTTGTAGTCGATCTGATACCAAGCACGCAACCCATTTCCAAGACTCCTTACCGTATGACTGCTAATGAACTGAAGGAACTCAAGATGCAGCTGTAAGATCTTTTGGATAGAGGTTTTATTTGGCCGAGCACATTATCATGGGGGGCCCCAGTATTATTTGTGCTTAAGAAGGATGGATCTATGCGATTATGTATCGACTACCGACAGCTTAATCAAGAAACAATTAAGAATAAGTACCCCCTACCCCGTGTGGATGATTTACTGTATCAATTGCCTGGTGCATCGATGTTCTCCAAGATAGACTTGCGATCAGGTTATCATCAGGTGCGGGTCAAAGATGAGGATATTGCGAAGACCGCATTTCATACACGTTACGGGCATTATGAGTTTGTGGTCATGCCATTTGGGCTGACCAATGCTCCTGCAGTGTTTATGGATTTGATGAATAGGGTGTTTAAGGAATATTTGGATTCCTTTGTCATAGTTTTTATTGACGACATCCTAGTCTACTCACCGAGCCTTGAGATACACGAGGTGCAACTGAATATGGTCCTACAGAAGCTCAGGGAAGAGCAGTTGTATGCGATGGATTATAATTTAGAGACGAAAAGACCAGTCACTAAATATTTTTTAATATTTTTTAAATTTAGCGACGGAAACTCCTGTCACTAAATAATTTTAGGGAATTTAATTTTAAAATTTAATTTTAATTAAATATTTTAATGTATGAAGAAATTTTCATTGCTAAAAGAAATTAAATTAATTAAATTTTTTAGCTGCGACAAAAATCCGTAGCTAAAAATAAAAAAAATGAATATTAATATACAAATCTTTTAGCGATGAATTAGTTTCATCACTAAAATTAAAAATTTAAAAATTAAATTATAATTTTTAGTGACAAAAGAGATCCGTCGCTAAAAGACATTAAAATGAAAATTTATTTTTAAATTTTTTAGAGATGGATTAATTCCGTCGCTAAAAGATTTGAAAAAATATAAATTAATATTAAAATATTTTAGCAACAGAATAATTTTGTCACTAAAATTAATTATTTTAAATTTAAAATTTAATTTTTAACAACAAAAAATTTCGTCGATAGAGTTAATTATTTAATTTCAATTTTTTAAGTGACGAAAAAATTTCGTTGCTAAAAATGAAAACTAAAAAATTAAATAAATCACCTTTTAGCTACAAAATTGTTCTGTTGCTAAAATAAATTAAAAATATAAATTAATGTAAAAATCACTTAGTGATAAAATAAAAATTTTAAAATTAAATTATAAATTTTAGTGCTATAATACAAATAATTTTTAATAACAAAAATTTAACTAAATTTAAATTTTTTTAGCAATGGAGCAATTTTATCACTAAAAAAGGAGAATATTTGAATTAAAATTAAAATCTTTTAGTGATGGAATAAAATAAATTTATAGACTGACAACGATGGGCAGATGCTGGTCACTAATTTTGTACAATTTTAAATATTTTTTTTTAAGTTCAATAAATTATAAATAATATATATACACAGAAAAATAATATTTATACTGAATAATAAATATAAAATAATATATATAAATAATAAAAAAAACCCTGAATTCCATACATTGTATTGAATACCACGAGTCTCATGTAATTCTATGAAACTCACTCTGTGTAACTCACCTATATATTTATCATAGTAAACTATTGTGCTAAAAACTTGAACGTCCTATTTGATTGGTGGATTAAATAGTGTCATTACAAATTTAAAAACGAGATAAAATAATGACGACACTAAATAATATTGTTTCACACTTATATTATAATTATTTTGTATTTAGCATGTAAATGAGAAGACATTACTTACATTAAATAATAAACAATAAAATTTCTCATTTCCTAAAAGATATAAATATATTTGAATATATTGTATTTCTCTACATCATTCGTAATCCTATATATTACTTACTCTTCACAATCTTCACTTAGACATAGTATTCTTAATTTTATAACCAAACATATTTATAATAATAAATCATAGTTCTCATAACCAATTCCACAAGAATAGTACAATCTACCTTTTCTTTTTCTTTTTAACTTTGTATTGCATATTTTTGGTTGCCTTTATATAATCTTATTTATATTAATTGTCTTACCTGATCACTTAATTGACATGTTATTTATTCTATGGATAATCGATATCGGACATAAGTTCAATAGTGGAGTAGGAAGTGCCCATTAGCGGGTACGTATTTTTAATTGTAATATCATACTCAAAATTGTATATTTAATTAGCTAACTATTTTTTTTTTACTATGCTACACTCCAATTAATTGTATAATTAAGATGAATAATTTTTTTATAATATTTTCAATTTTTTTAGTGAAAAATATAAAAGCAAGACTGCAAAGTGTTTTTTTGTTACTATATTCTATCTACATTGTTTTAATCATTTGAACAATAATATAAAATTTTATTCTTTAATCAATGAAAGGATCTTAAAGTTTATCTGAAAGAGCACTTTTAAAAAGATGATTATTCATTTTGCTTTCCTCTTAAGAGACTTGTCCGAGGATATAACTTATTAAAAATAATTTTTAGTTTAAAGAATATATATAATTTAAAATTATAAATTAATTAGTAAAATAATCTATATAATTATTATTATTTATAACATAAAAGCTATTGATCGTTTAAAAAATAAAATATTAATGTTTACCTCCTATTTTATAATTAAGAATAAACTTGCATACTATTAAAAAATATTTTAATTAAAAAATAATTTTATTTTTTTTTCAGTCATTGTTCTTCAAGTACTCTTAGTGTTTTATTTCTATTATTTTTTTTTATTTTTTCCCTCTTTCTTTATCTCTTATACCTTTTTATTTAATTAATTTGAAGTCGTAAAATCAAATATCTATAAAAGAACTATATTTTAAAATAGTTAAAAAAAATATATTAATTTTTAAAAAATTATATTAATTTTAAAAAGTTTATTATTCAGCGACGGACAATCACTCGTCACTAATTCTCTTCTATCTACGATGGGTAAATACCCACCACTATTTTGTTCAGCGACAGACAGTCACCCGTCATAGATGATTGTTGATTTTGCTTTGCTCCTAAGAGACTTACATTTTTAGCTTAAAGAATATATATAATTTAAAATTATAAATTAATTAATAAAATATTTTATATAATTATTATTATTTATAACATAAAAATTATTAATCATTTAAAAATTAAAAAATCAATTTTCACCTCTTATTTTAGAATTAAGAATAAATTTAAATATTATTGAAAAATATTTTAATTAAAAAATAATTTTATTTATTTTTCAATCATTGTTCTTTAAGTACTTTTTGTGATTTATTTTTATTATTTTTTCTTACCTCATTATCTCCTTATCTCCTAAATTTTTTTTCTGATTAGTTTAATGTAGTAAAATAAAATATCTATAAATCAATTATATTTTAAAGTAGTTAAAAAATATATATTTATTTCAAAAAATTTATATTATTTTAAAAAAATATTATTAATAGGTCGAAACGCTACTTCAGTGACGGGCAACTGCCCATCGCTGATTATGAAATATCACAAAAGTGTTAGGGGAGGTGTTTAGATCCAGTTCCTCCACCATCGCCACCGTGAACCCCATTTAGATTCAAGTATATTACACTTTTTAGTTATTAGGAGAATCAAAATACCTTCATTCGGATTCATGGAACAACTCTCAAAGATTTTATTTCTTTTTGAAAGATACAAGATCTTGTGAAACAATCAATCTATTGATATTGGAAAAGTTAAAGGAGTCTTCAAATGTATCATTTATGGGTCTAATGGAATTCATAGGTATAGGAAGAAGCGCTATGAAATAGAGATTTTTTCTTTAGAGCATATTTCGATTGTTAATACGACATATAAGGATCGCTACTCAAAGAGTATTACTATAATGACCCATTAGTGTGTCCTAAAAATTTATATATTGGAATGAGATATTTATTTTATTAGAGCAATGCTTTGGTGAGTTATATGTGATATTCTTAGTGGAGGTGCAATGGAAATGGAAAAGTCAAAGGTTTGACTTAAATGGTAGTGAGACCCATAATGGCTTAAGGTATGTGTGGAAATGTTGTATAGTGTTGATTTAATGTTTAAACCATTATTTTAAAGTATGGAATTCTCATTTAAGTGTTTTCACACCAAGGGCATTTAAGTAATTGTGTGTGGGGGTGTGTATATATAAAGGGAAGGGTTCACTCTTGCAAGAGAAGAAGAAGTTAGAAGGCAAAGGAAGGGGAGAAAAAGGGTGGTCGATCGAGAAAGGGCAAGAAGGTAGGGTTTCATCCCTTTCTTTCTTGTTTGCTTGTGATTCAAAAGGGGTTGTAGGAGTTAGTTATCCTCATCTTTTTCTTCATTCTTTCTCTCTCTTTTTTCTAGTTTTCTTGTTGAGTGTGTAAAGTAAAAGGACTTGGAAGCTTGTTGGCTCAAGAAGAGGATCATCAATAAAGGTTTCTAAGGCAAGTTCTAGTTCCCCTTATCTCTCTTGCAAGCTTTAGCTTTGATGTTCAGGGATTTAAGTATGAAAATTCTATGTTTTCCTAAAGTATGGTTATGTTGAAGGGTTATGTAGAAACTTTTGTAAATCTCATTTCTTGTTAGTTTAATCTTGTGGGTCTCTTTTGGGTTTCAAACTAGGGTTAGTTTCACCCTATAATCCTAAAAGGAATGGTACTTTGGGGTTAGGGAGTTGATGGTATGAGTTTGTCTCCATTTGTCATGCATTTGGTAGGTTCGGGAGAGGTTTTTAGATACTACTGGTCGACAATTTAGGAGGAAACTATTGATCGTTTGCAGCATCTATCAACCATTTTATCGAGCAGTCGACCGTTTTTGCCTTCTAATAGCTTGCATGTACTCTACTGTTTTGGGGCATAAATTTTAGTAAAAAAATTCCGATTTGAGATCCATTTGTTGGGTTGTAAACTAGACTCGATAAGATTTGATTTGACATAGGATTCATATTATTTGGCCAAGTTTTGAGTTGTTTCTTATTGGTCCCAAAACAGTCATAGATGTTCTCAAGAATAACTATGCATGCATTGGTGAAATGTAAAGTGATTTGGGGAGTCATGCTAGGCATGTGTGAGCACAATGAGGTAGTATTGGGCCACATAGGGAATTGATGAATGGGGATGAGCATTACCCTTGTGTGTTTTGAATTGGGATGTTTTGGGGTTTAGATGTGTATGCACGAGTTTAGGGATGAGCTAGAGATTGGGTCATACAACATTACGAGTTAGGACGTAGCACTTGTGGGTATGTACTAGTAATGTGGGAATACTTGTCTTGGGAGTTTCTTGTGAACGTGAGAGTGGGTGTGAAGATGAAGTATGCACCATGAGTTAAGTTGTAGTTTCAGGAAGAGATATGGAGTGCGGTATGAGTCCATGCGTATGCGACGACTATAGGGGTGTATATATGAGTTGACCTCCCTTCTTGGCTAGAGCATCGCGATGGTGAGGCCATTGCATACTTGGCATGTTGTATCGTTGGCGGGTGCCAGCTTATTGGGAGTGAGTTGAGAGCAGACCGAGAGTATGCTACTATGATGAGGCCATTACATACTTGGCGTGTGGTATCATAGATGTGTGCCGATGCCGCAGAGCTGAGCTAGTTGAGGGCACCACTATGATGAGGCCACTGTATACTTGGCATGTGGTATCATAGATGGGTGCCGGATAGTAGGAGATTGAGGAGTGAATTGAGGGGCACTGCTATGATAAGGTCACTGCATACTTGGCGTGTGGTATCATAGGCGTGTGTTAGTGCCACTGAGTTGAGAGCGGGTTGAGAGCACTATTATGGTGAGGCCACTGCATACTTAGCGTGTGGTACCGTAGATGTGTGCTAGCATTGTAGAATGGATTGGAATTTATGGGCCCAGAATGGGGTGCCTTGTGGCATGAATATTATGTTACAGTAAGGTAATGAGTGTGGTGCTTATAACATTATGTGGGTCCTGGAGACTATGTGGTAGTAGGGTCACCGGATTGTACCTTGATTATGGTGGGATCTAGATAGTTGGGTAGACTACAATGGTTTCTGTTATATCTTTCCTGTAGGACTTCCTGTTTTTATTTTGTCAGTAGTACTCTATGATATGATCCTACCATGTATTGCCTGTTATTACCTCATCAGTCTCCATTATGAAAAATCCCATGCTATATTTCGTTATGTTATACTTGTTGAGCCTTGTGGCTCATTCTTTCTCTTTGCATCATTCCAGGTACAGGTAAAGCGAAAGATGAGAAGAATCCTAGCGGGGCATGATTTATTGGGTTAGATGTGTACAGATCTCACTCGAACAAAAGGTCTTGGGGACATGGTTGGTTTGTGTCATGCTAGTGGCTGTACTTTTTGTTATTTGGGCTTGTTATATCTCATTTGAGACAGCCTAATGGAATGTAAATGGTTATGTTTATTTTGTTCTATATGAAAGAGAGTGAAATCATTACTGCTTGTTAATGGTATGAGTAACCTTGGTTGAGCTACACTCTAATCCTATAGTGGCCCACTCCCGGATAGTCTCACTAGTATAGGATATCCGAAAGGAGGTCGTCACAAAAATGATATAGAACAATAACATACAACCCCACATTACAATCCTTAGATAAATTCAATAGAAGCTAACATAAAGGTTTACAACATCTTGGCACCATAGCCTACACAAAATGAAATTCAAGGGCACTGACAAATTTTACAACATAAAATTTCCTCACACGTGCCCTCTTCACAAACACTAACATGGACCATCTAATCTGGAGGTCTCTGTACACCACTAAAACCCTAGGCTCTAGTCTCACTGGACTCGCCCTCAACCACTCCTTTACCTTTACCTAGAATGACATGACAATAAACAAGGTGAGCCACAAGAGTCAACAAGTATATTTATAAAGTATAGATATATAAAATCAAAGGCATGGGTAATCAAGATAGAGTAAACAACTCTATGAGAAGATATTAGTATAACACGACTCATAAGTTTTTCATTTACGTCAATTTCCCATGTTGTGATTATTATACATACCATGTAGTAATTTTCATGCTCTTGCACATGCACCAACAGTAAGGAATTTTTCACATAATTCCCAAGGCTCCCATAGCTAATATATCCATACATGAATATATATTCATCATAAAAATACATCAACAAGCAATAACAATTTGAGCCTCCCCTACCGAGTTGATGGCCACCTCACCCATGTCAGACGCTCATAGGATATCCTTCACACTCACAGACATAGCCACTGCGCAAAATAATAGATGTGCAAATCAATATAATCATGCATCACATAAGCATATCCCAATTTCATGTCAATCATCAATGATTAAGAAAAATCCCACACAAAAAGGATTAATTAGACAATTTTTTAGAAAATTTACAGATTTCGAAGGGTAACTTCAAAGGCCTATTTTGGGCTCGTTTCTCAGTCAAATTTATTGAGAGATATATCAAATCGAAGCCTCAAATCTCTAGTTTCTGAAATAATAATTGGATTCAGAATAAAAAATAATCACATTGAGTTATTGACGAAAAACCGAAGCAAGGAAAATTGCTATAGTAAAATTACAGCATTCTGGACAGAATTCAATAACGATTTTATGGATTCAAATCATGACAAAAAATTTCAAATCCTATACCTAAATAAAGACAATGATGTCTAGTTTACATATAAATAAACAGATTGTAAATCGGATATAACCACATAAAGTTATACCGTAAAAACCCAAGCAATGTCGAATTACATGGAGCAGTGAGTTATGAATTGTTTTAGCAGAAATTAACCAGGCCACTGGGGGTACAAATTGAAGCCAAAAAATTAAAACCCTATATCAAATTGAAGGTCATCGAGTCTAGTTTACAACTCAATAAACAGATCTCAAATTAGATATTTCTACTACAAGTTATGCTTAAAATAATAGAACATGCACAAGCTACCACAAGCTAAAAATGGACATACGGACATAATGCAAAACAACCGAACAAATAATTGTTTTTCTCTAATCTAACAAAAAATATGTCATTCTTTGAAGGATTTTGGGGTAAATCAATCCCCAAATAAAGATCCAACAAGACCTATTAATTTTGAAGAATTTTTACAAAATATTTGTACATAAAAAGAAAGACTCATTTTAAAACAAAAATGGTGGTTTTTTCCATGGAAAAGCAAGATCTACCCAAAGAGAATTATACAAGAAACTTGTACATCAAAGTAAGGAGAGGTAATCTTGCATAACAAAAGAGATGCAAGAAGAACTTACCTTAGAAGATGAAACCCAAAGAAGAACTTGATAAAGCTCCTGAAAATCCCTTTGCTTGAAGCTCTAATGAAGGTTAACAATGGAGGAAGAAGAAGAAAGAAAGAGGAGAAAAAGAAGACAATTAGAAAAGGGAGAAGGGAAAAGAGAAGAAAAGAAGGAGGAAATGAGGGAGGAGTTGTCTCCAACCTCTCTCCAATCCAACCCCTCTTTTAGCTTCCCTAATTTGCCCCTCACAAAACACACACATAATTCAAATATCTCTGCCCTTTAGGTCATTTTGTCATTTTCTTAATTTTTTTTCCTTTTTAATTAAGATACCATGGCCCAAACCCAAGTCCAAATATATGGCCTAATCTAACTAAGACCCAATGGACTTTTCTTGAAATTTGGACTCAACCCAATTCATTTACACTTAAAATGTAAATACTTATAAATGGCCAAATTCAAATTGGGCCTGTAACGCCTCGCTTTCTCGGGTGAGTTATAATTTGAGACAATTTTGGGACAATAAATTTTTTTCCTTCCAAACTAATCCTAAATCATATCATTCCTCGTATCCGTCCCAGAATTTCCAATCATTTTCCTCGAAAGAAAATCATTATACACATCAAATGCGGAAGTAAGGATTGAACCTGACATCTTACTCTAACATTAAATAAGTTCTTACATCATCGTTCCTCAACATAACTTAATACAAAGCATAAGTTCTCAACTAACATTAACCTTAAATAAGGTTATACATTATCATTCCTCAAAACGTTCAGAATTCAAAATAACAAAACTTAAATACATGGGCTACATAACATACATTCAATACATGAATGCAAAATGCAAAATGTCATTTCCATATCATTTCGGTTTGAGTCGACCGCACCAACCTGTTGTTCCTCATTTTTATAGCCTCCTTACCAAGCCGAGGTGTATGGGTACACCCTTGGTAAAGCAACGATGCCAGTCCATATCTCAAACCCTTATGCGATGTATGATCAATAATATCATCGTGAACATATGCACATTTCATCATCAATACATGTAAATGCAATCTACATGATATATTCATATCAACGCATGACAATATGATAAAATCATTTACTTAAATCAAGTTTAGGGTTGAACCGCGTACAAATCAAGCATTTTTCATAAAACTAAATCCAATTGAGAAGTATCACTTACCTTCTCAAGCCCATTGAGCTATCTCAATATTTGTGCCTTACCTCGAAATTTGTGCATCGCCTCAATTTACGTGCCAACCTCAAAATTCGTACAAGTCACTTCAAATTAAGTCTCAAAGCATCATAATCACCATATTTATTTAAATAAGCATTAAAACCTATTTTTCTATAATTTCTTGCATTTTCTTTTTTTTCCTCTCTATTTCTTCCTATTTTTCCTCAATAAACCCAAACTAAATATTTCTCAAATATTTCACTATGAAAATTCATAAAATAATATTTTTGAATTTCTAAAATTTTTTAAGAAATTTTACTTATCTTAACTTAGCCTCTCTGGATTCCTCGGTATGCGTACCCTAATCTCGAAATGTGTGTCCGAACAATTTTCTTGCCCAAAATCTCTAAAATATTAATAAATATCCACTTCCTATTTTTCTAGAATTTTCTAAGATTTTTTGACATTTTTATTCATTTTCTTTTCCTTTCTTTTATTTTCTTTTTCTTTATTCTTTTCTTTTCTTTTTTTTTTTTTTCTTCTTCTTCTTCTTCTCTTCTCCTCCTTCTTCTTCCTCTGCAACTCCCGCGCACACAGCGTGCACCAGCTGGCCTT
This sequence comes from Diospyros lotus, assembly GCF_014633365.1. NCBI lineage: Eukaryota > Viridiplantae > Streptophyta > Magnoliopsida > Ericales > Ebenaceae > Diospyros > Diospyros lotus. The sequence goes on along the minus strand of NC_068339.1, from coordinate 38,803,739 downwards.
GTCGCCGCCCACGCCGACTGTTGGCACCTCCATCGGCTGTTGCACCGGCCACCATAGCCACGTTGGTCGCCCCCGCGCTACTGCCCCTATCGCTAGCTGCCACCGCGGCCTCTCCCTTGCTCGCTGCCCATTTCCATGACTGCCATGGCCAGTCGCAACCGTACCAACACACTGCCACTGCCACCTCGTGTTGTAACCGGCCAGCCCCGGCTATCTCCACAACTTCCTCGTGCCACCGCACTGCTGCTCTATCGGCCCCCTGCTCGTCGCGATGCTGCCTTAGCCGTAGCTATGGCTGCTGCAACAACAACTTCTCGGCTGCCATGGTCGCACCTCTATGCCTTTTTCTCACTCTCGACCTTGGCTCAGCCCAAGCTCTCTCTCTCAATTTTCTTTGATGTTCTCAGCTACAACTCTTTCCAACTCTCATTCCATTTCTTCTTGATGCCTTCAATCGGCCAAAGCCTCAGCCAATTTATAGGCGCCCGGGCCCTTGACTGCTCCTTTCCCATACCTTCTTGCGTGAAGAACACCCTAATTTAGCCATCACAATTGTAGGGCGTGGAGTTACAGAGCATGGAAGGAGTTACAGAGCATGGGCGACCATTCGGTTTTGCAGCCTAAATGGCAATTGCATTTTAGCTGTACCAAAAATTGTTCCTGATCCGATTTCCTTCGATACCATAAATCTTATCACAGAACGCTCATCGGGACCATATCATTTTTCTTGGACAATTTCACTCTGAGGCATTCTCTATAGTCGATTTGGTACTTATAATTGCTATCAAGGCACTTTTTCGGTATTCTAAATTTGCCTAAATTACATGCAACCTCACGAAAATATGGGTTCTTACAAGGCCCAAACCCATTTGGCCCACGACTTTGAGACTTTTCCACACATTTCATTTATACTCACGAAGACATTGATCTACTTACATTTATTTTCTCACAAAATATTATCTTTATTAATTTGCCCTATTACCAACACATATAATATTTTCAACACTTAATTTAATAAAGACAAAAAATTCTAATGCTCGAAAGAAAATACCACTCGACATCTAGACCCACCAACAGGTCATTACAGGTCCTATCTTGTGTGGACTTTCTCTTGGAACTTCTTTACTAACGGGACTTCCAGAGGTAGGCCCTCGCAGTTTGGTGACAGAGCCTTTCTATTGGACTTTCTGGTCATTACAATTACACCCTTGATCATGAAATATTAATTGCTTGTTGAATTCTGTAAATTGCGTGAAAGTAGGATACTCCAAATTTGGGGTTTTATTTATTATATATATTATTTATATTTTATAATATTTTTAAAAAAATTGAAAATTTAATTTTTTAAATTTTAAATTTTTTTAAAATAAATAGAAAGGGAAGGTTTAGGGGAATTTTTTTGGGGGTTAAGCGATGGGCATTTGCCCGTCGCTAACCCCTTTGGGATGGGAGTTTAAGGTTTAGGGTTTAACCCTATCCAAGGGGGTTTCAGAAATGAGTAGATGCCCGTCGCTAAAGGTTAGCAATGGGCATGCCCGTCGTTATTTCAGTTAGAGACGGGAAACCCTGTTCCCCCCTCCCACTCGCCCCCCCCCCCCCCCCAAAAAAAAAAAATTTCCCTCCCACCCAGCCCCCCCTAAAAAATTTCACCCCCTCCCCCCCCACACCCATATGCACTCTATCTGCCCTCTCTTTTCTCTTGCCCTCCCCCTTTATCGCCCCTATCTTCCCTCTTGCCCTCATTTGCACTCCTTGCCTACTCCCAAAATTTTTTATAATTATTTTTTTGTTGTAGGGTTTTCATTTAGAAAATACGAACATCAACAAAGCTATTAAGGTATTTTTTATTTTTCTGTGTATTATATTTTTATGTATATTATATTTTTATTTTTTTTGTCTTTTTTTTTGTAGGGTATTTATTTAGAAGATATGAACATCGCAAAACTTTTAAGGTATTTTTTTTTTATTTTTTTGTGTATTATATTTTTAGTTTTTTTATCTTTTTTTTTTTATTGTAGGGTCTTCATTTAGAAGATACGAACATCATAAAACTTTTAAGGTATTTTTTTTATTTTTGTGTATTATATTTTTAGTTTTTTGTTATTTTAACTTTTAAATGCATCTATGAATATTTTTTAGATGAAAAATATTCACGTTAGTAATAGATTGCTTCGTTTTAACTGATATGTTAAACAAAAAAAATAGGCGCAACGTATCATTTTTAACTGTTAATTTATAATAATTAGCTATTACTTGATTAATATCGTTGTTAGTTACTTTTTAATGATTAACTGTTAATTTTAATTTCTTTATTATTTATATTTATTTCATGTATATTATTATTTATTTTACATTTATATAGTTATATATTCTGTATATATTATTGTTTATTGTGTATTGTATATTGATGATTTAAAAGAAAAATCATTAAAAAATATGTAAACTATAAATAAAATATTATTATGTCAATTTTGTTTTATCAATGAAATATTAATTATGTATAAAAAATAAAATGAATATACAATTTGATTTGTAAAAATTGTTTTTACGTTGTTATTTATTAAATATATTATAATAATTTTAAATAAAATTTTTTTTATTTTAATTAGTTCTCATTTGTATTTTAAAATTAGAAGTACAAATACAATGTTATAAATATTGTTGGTGAGTTAGTTATTTATTAAATACAAGTTTTAAAATTTGAAATACAAGGATTATGTTATAAATTTCAATAAAATGTTTTTATTTATTTGGGAAAAAAATTTAAAACTTTGTATGTTTGAAAGTGCAATAAAAAATAATATTTATAAACTTCAATAGTTAAAAAATAAATTAGAAATTATTTTCCTTACGACGATTTGAAAATTAAATAGATTTAACTAAATTATAAACTATTTGGTTTTTGTATTATTTATAGATAAATTACAATTTTTTTTGTTATTTTTAAATAAGAAGTAAAAAATATAATGTTATAAATATTGTTGTCAAGTTAGTTATTTAGTAAATATAATTTTAAAATTAAAAATACAAATATTGTAAGCACCTCCGGATATCCCAACCATCCAGACTACCCAAACGCGAGGGCCTACTGAAGAAGAAAGAATGGAACACAAAACAGGAACTACCCTAGCATGCATACACAAGAATTAAAACAGTGGAAGCTAAGCTAAACACATGCATGCACTATGGGTACTTTGCTAACACAGTGGTCACATGATAAATAAATGAATACAGACTCTTGTGCAGACATACATGATACACGAGAAAAGACCTGGCACAGTAAAAAATAACAGGGTAAATCCCTCTCAAATATCAGAGTTGACGGGGACTGATGGAACTGCCTGTACACCATATCGACTCTGCCGCTAGATGTTATCTCCTTTACCCTTGACCCACGCTGCCACTACCTGAAATGATGGAAAGCAAAGTGAGTCGAGAGACTTAACAAGCATAAGGAAAAAAAGGCTGCAGGCTGAACATATCCAGTAAACTCTCCCTAGAACACCAATCCCCAAGCACACACAAGCCATGAGACGCCCAACACAGTATAAAAATTTAAATAAAAGCACGTATCAGTTCTTGGAGCCCACACAAGACACATGGTACCCAAGTCCTACACCAACCTACCGCTGCCTTGAAAGGCAACATATATCTCCAACAAACCTGTGCGCGCCATCCCTGATCAGTGCTTCTGACACCGAAATGCTCGCGTCAATCCTCCCGACACCCGAGCTGTAGAATAGCCGAGCCGAAGGCTCCCTCAAAACGGTCCTTCCGTCCGAGACCTATGAACTGTCGGTAACCATGCAATGTACATAAAAATACAATGGCGTAATGAGCATCAACGTGATACACCAGCGCCTATTTATCCAGGTATCAAGCCATGCTCTGCCCATATAGTAAACCACACGCGATGCATATACCCATGCCAGATGCAAACTAACCACACTAGAATGTCCATGTACAAGTATACTCAATATATGAATGCCCTAACATGCATCCTGTACCCATGTGCATATCAAACCATGAACGGTAACACAACATATCGAATCATGTAGTAAACCACATAAACCACATAATGACAAAGCTAGTCAGTAGTATCCGGCACCGGTCAACGGTCAGTGACTAAGAGTGTCCGCCCAACGGTCCACTTCAAGGCCATACAATAGTCTACTCCAAGGTCACCCAACAGCCGACCCCTACCCCACTACTCAATAGCTTGAGCCTACTCACACCCAAGAAATCCATAGTCAAACCTGCACATCTAGGAACCTAGTCTCCAAGTTAGGTTCAGCATCATTCTGAAAGGAATGGGGATGGTACAAAATACCCCATAGGCACACAACAAATAAAATCCCAATGAGTCTCAGATTTAGTTTAAATTAATTCATGCTAATAAAATTCTTTATTCGTATAATTAATACATGAAATTGAAACGAATTAAGGAAATGCGTGGAGTTCACAAAATGGAAGGAGATCGCAAGGTAGAAGGGAGATTGCCTCGTTTTAGCATATTACATCATTTTTATGCTTGAACGCCACCAAATTAATACACGCTGCAAATTAACATAAACTCCCAAAATCAAACCCAAAATGAAATTCCAAACGTACAACATGATTAATACTTATTTCTCTACTCACCTGGCTAATTAAGCCTCGATTAAACCAAGTTAAGTCTTCAATTTCTCCTCTAATCTTCCCACTTGGCACGCCATCTTCTTCCCTTTAATTGCTCAATGGAAATGGCTTGAATTATAGCCCCGAAAATAGCTGAATTCGGAGTGGGAGGCTCAACACGTGCCATGTGGCAACTGCTGGCTGCCCACCGTCTTGCCTAAAATGACGCCATTTTGGGCAAGGTTTTGGATGAAAATTCAGCCAAAATCCTTCCAGCGCGCGCAAGCCCTCTTGCGGATCGAACCCGCGACCTCGCCCAAGCCACCCTCTTGCGCGACCACCTAGCTAACCACCATCCTCAATCATATATGCACACCAAATTAACTTTAAAGTGACCCCGTGATAGTTTCTGGAAATTGCATTTAAACCTCCTAACTTTTGAAAATTATCACATACACCCCAAACTCCCTTTTCCCTTATTACACTTGTACCCCGAACGTTCCTAAAATTCACCTAATTAATTTCATCATTATTTTCATAAATATTTTCAAATAATTTAATTAATTACCCTTAATTTCCTATTCCACAAAACAACATAAATTATTATTTTTTCTTAAATCTCCAAATACCCACTAATGACCTCAACACAGATATTTATAATTATTATTTATCTCCAATTTTTGGGCTGTTACAAATATAATTTTATAAATATTGTTGGTGACTTAGTTATTTCCTAAATACAAGTTTTAAAATTAGACATACAAATATAATGTTACAAATTTTAATAAAAAATGTATTTATTTTGAAAAAAAATTAAATGTAAATTACAAATTATTTTATAAAAAATAATATTTATTTGGTTCGATGGTTAAAACTAAATAAAAAATTATTTTTCTTATGACGATTTAAAAATTAATTAGATTTAACTAGATTAGAGACTATTTCTCTTTTGCAATTATTTATAGATAAATTAAAATTTTCATGTTATTTTAAAATAAGAAATACAAATATAATGTTATAATTATTGTTGTCGAGTTAGTTATTTAGTAAATACAATTTAAAAATTATAAATATAAATATAATGTTATATTATTTGGTTAAAAGTTTTATTTACTTGGTTAAAAATTTTTAAAAACATTAAACAAGTGTATGTCTAAAATGCAATAAAAAATTATATTTATTTTTCTTTAATAGTTAAAAATAAATTAGAAATTATTTTTGTTACAACGATTTAAAAATGAATTAGATTTATCTAGATTATAGACTATTTGGTTTTTTCTTACGACAATTTTAAAAATGAACTTATTTAATGCGGAAAGGAATATTAGAGAAAATATGAACATAAAATATAAAAACTAAAATGTAAAATAAAATATCCTATAAATGGAAAGCAATTTATCAATGACACAGTTATATAATATTATTTTTTTCTTAAAGTTAGTTTACTTTATTTTTTTAATTACTCAAATATGAATTTGTTAATGACTATGGTTTGTAGTACTCAAAAATGACTGTGGATTTTCAAGATAGTTTTTTTTGGTCTCATATATTATTCAATTTTATATGGAAATCCCGTCACATCGTAAATGGATTGATAATAGGTAACCCAGGAAGGGGTGGGACTACTAGAGAATTTTATGAGGGTGTCAATGAGTTTATTCAGTTTGCGTCTACCCAAAAAAGTTTCATAAGACTAGAAGGAAAGTTAAAGTACCCTTGTATAAAATGCGAGTGTCGGAGGTTCAAATTAGTTAAAAAGGTGAAAAGAGATATTTGCAAATATGGATTCATGAAGGGTTGTTATTACTGGACGCATCATGGTGAAAAAGTGCCTGTAGTGCCTCCATCGATTGTTGAAAATGAATATTATAGATAAGACAATTTTATGGAACAGTTCAATTCATATGAACAGATGGTATAATGGATGTAGTTGGTCAATCGAATACGCCATATATAATGCAAAGTACTGACAATGGTAGTGGTTATTAGACTTATAATGTAGATGAAGCACCGAATAAAAATGCACAAGCATTTTATGAGATGTTGTCTGGTGCACAAGTTTCATTATATCCAAACTACGAAGTAGAAAGTGAACTTTTTGTTGTAGTTAGGATACTGACTATTAAATCTGATTACAACATTCCCGACTATGGTTATAATGAAATGATGTAGTTTATGCATCAAACAATACCAACTGGTAATCGTGTGCCCACTAACTTTTATCATACCAAGAAGTTGGTTTTCCAGCTTGGGCTCAATTGTAAGAAGATTGATTGTTGTTCAAATAGGTGTATGTTGTATTATAAGGATGACGAATCCGAAATGAGTTGTAAGTTTTGTGGTCATCCTCGTTTCAAACCTGTAAGAAATGGGATGGAAAAATTTAAACAAATTTCTTATAAAAAAAAATATGGTATTTACCTCTCATACCAAGACTGTAGAGAATATATGCTTTCACGGTTACAGCTGCAAGCATGAAATGGCATCATGAAAGTCAGAGGGAGTCTAGTATATTGTCTCACCCATCTGACGGGGAAGTATGAAAACATTTTGGTCAGAAATATCCTAACTTGTCCGCCGATCCTAGAAATGTAAGGGTTGGTCTTTATGAAAATAGGTTCACTCCGTATGGTAAATTGGGTTGCCCTTATTCTTGTTAGCCGGTTATTGTGACCCTATATAACTTGCCTCCTGGATTGTGTTTGAAAAGAGAGTTCCTTTTTCTGATTGCTATTATTCCAGGTCCATCAAATTCGAAAAATGAGATAGATGCGTTCTTACAGTCTCTAATTGATAAACTTAAATTATTGTGGTACGAAAGAGTTTTGACTTATGATATATCAACAAAGAATAATTTTTTGATGAAGGCTGCTCTATTGTAGACCGTCAATGATTTTCCTACATATGAAATGTTATCTGGTTGGATGACATCTGGTAGATTAGCATGTTTGTATTGTATGGAGAAAACTAAAGCTTTCGACCTCAAGTATGGTGGAAAGACGTTATTTTTTTATTGTCACAGGCAATTCTTGCCAATAGATCATGTCTTTCAAAGAAATACAAGTTCATTTCAAAAAAATAGAGTTGAGAATTCTTCTCCACCACCACAGTTAACTGGAGATAATGTTTTTCAAAGAGTCTGTAATTTTTCATCTATCCTGGAGCTACAAGACTGTGCGATGCCTGGGAATGGTGTGGAGCATAATTGGACCAAACGAAACATGTTTTCTGAATTGCCATACTGGAAAGATAATATGATCCGACAAAACTTAAATGTCATGCACATTGAGAAAACTGTTTTTGACAATCTTTTCAATACAATAATGAATTTGAAGGGTAAAAGTAAAGATAATACAAATGTTAGAATGGACCTTAAAGAATATTGTAGGCGAAAAGAGCTTAAACTAATAGACTGTAGCAGGGTAAGTATTGGAAACCCAAAGCCCAATACACATTCACAAGGGAGCAGAAGTTAAGTGTTTTGACGTGGATAAAAGAACTTAAGCTCCCTAATGGATATACTTCCAGATTGGGAAAGTGTGTTGATATGAGAAACACAAAGTTATTTAGGTTGAAAAGCCATGATTGTCATGTTCTCATGGAGCAATTAATTCTAACGACATTTGTAACATTACCAAATCAAATTTGGAATCCGGTTACTGAGTTATGCCAGTTTTTCAAAGACATTTGTTCAATAGTATTGAAGATTGAACACCTAAATGTCATGAAACAAAACATATCCATCATTTTATGCAAATTAGAGAGTGTATTTCTTCCAGGATGGTTTAACCCAATGGAGCATCTACCAATTCACTTAGTTTACGAAGCAAAGGTGGGGGAACCAGTATAATACAAATGGATGTATCCCTTTGAAAGGTACATATGACATAATTTCAACTGTTTATTTTTTTAAATTTTTTTTTTCCTATATTGAGCAGATCTTCAAATGATTTAGATTCCTCAACACTTTAAAGAAGAAGGTTCACAGTAAAGCTTGTGTAAGAAGATCTATATGTGAGGCATATTTAATTGAGAAGACATCCACATTTGGTTCATATTATTTTGCACCAAATGTTCCATTAAGAAGGACGAGAGTCCCTCAAAATGATGATGGGGGAGATTCTTCATATCCATAAATTTTAGTCTTCAATTATCCAATCTGTGCTACTAGCCCAATGAAAATTAGGTGGATGGATGGGAAAGAGTTTGAAGCTACTAAATTATGTCTTGTTGAATACTCCAGAGGTCAAACCTTATATCGAGTAAGAATTAAAATTTAAATTAATATATTTATAAGTTCATACTTGGTTCATATTATTTGGTTGATATATCATTTTAATTTTTCAGCATGTACATCAACATATTGCATCAGCTATCTTCAAATATCATAGACGCAAAAATAGACAAACAAATCAAGAAACATTTTCCTAAGTGGTTCCATCACCAAGTATGTTACTTCATACTAGGTTATTTTTAAATTAAATTTTAGTTATACATTAAGTGATTTAAATATTTTCTCAGGTTAATTCGAGTACTCAAGTTGTTACAGATCCATTAATTCAGAACATAAGATGTAGACCAACTCCAAATGTACGATATTGGCCAATGTATTTCATGAATACATATAAATTTCATACTGTCGAATGGAGTGATAGTAGATCTAGCAAAAAATTTTGGCATTTGCGTGCCTGGGACAGGGGCTAGATCCTCAGAGACCTATTATTATGAAAAAATTATAAATATTATTGAATTAGAATATGCAGGCCTACCAATAAAAAGGGTAGTTTTGTTCAAATATGAATGGTATGATCCAAGTCCTCGGGGAACCAAAATCCATGATGTTGTATCATATTTTTTGATATATGAGAAAATGTGTTTGATGAAAAAACCAATCTTAGAATGAAAAATCTTTATGTGAATCTCATATTTCGAAATAAGTTTTTCATATTTCGAAACATGCATGATTAGTGTTTGGCATGAATGTTCAAATGTTTGAAAAACCCAAAATTCATGAATAATGTTTAGAAACTAAGTTCTCATGTTTCGAAACATCATTCTGTCATGTTTCTATACATGTTTCGAAATGTCTTTTGATAAGGTTTCAATGTTTACTAACTTTATATGCTATATTTCGAAACCTGTTTAAAATTTAAGCATATGTTTCGAAACCTATATAGTATGTTTCGAAACCTCTGTCATTTATGTCAGTAGAACATTTAAAAACTATGTTACATATGTTTTGAAATATGTTTTTGAAGTATGTTTCGAAACATCTGACTCTGTCAGCAGAATATTTGAAAAACTGACATGCTTTTGCCTTTTAATTTCTTTATATTCAAAAGCTATTTAAAAGTTATCTTTTGACTTAATCTCCATACCCTGATGTTTCGAAAGCTCAGTGTAAAAGTGTGTTGTTTCAAAACATATGAGGTGTGTTTCGAAACCTACTTTAACATCTTGTCTCTAATGGTTATAATTAGCCAAAATTCTATTTCTTGGTATATATATCAGTTCTTTGAAGACAAAAAGGACTACTTACAACCATACACACGAGAACACGCATACACATGAGAATACACATACAAGAGACATTGTTACATACATAAGCACAAGTGAACGAAATACTTTCAACAAGCTCTCAAAGAAGATCCATTCAATCAATCCTTGGTGTGCATTGAAGTGTGAAAATGAGAAGCAAACTTTAAGCTCTCTTCACGTCATACCAATAGGTTTGTACAACCATTTGGTAAGGTATTTCATTACATTAAATCTGTTGGATTATAAAAGATAAATTTTTATTTATCCTGTTATTGGTTGTAAGGTTTTGAGTTTAGCCTTAAAACTTATTGTGGTGTAAGGTTTAAGTTGAACCATAAAAACTCATTGTGTACAAGCTTTTAGGGTGAACCGTGGTAAAACCCTTATTGTGGTTTATCACTAGTGAAAGTGATCGTGTTTGAAAATCCTTGAAGTGGGTAAGCTTAAAGGTAGTGGACTAGGCGGGTAAGCTTGAAGGTAGTGGACTAGGCGGGGTGCTGAACCACTATAAATTTCGTGTGCAATTGTTTTACTATTTTACTCGCTTATTCTCATTATTCATGCCTTCAAAAGAAATGTTTTCAAAAGCTTAAAGTTTCAAAATAAGCAAAAAAGAGAGGGTTTCGAAACATACTTAACAGAAAGGTTTGTTTTGAAACATACTCACTTAGGTTTTGAAACATACTTAACAGAAAGGTTGATTTTGAAACAAACTCCTTGATATTTTGAAACATAGTGTTCTGTAAACAATAGGTCTTTAATCTATCGAAGAATTTACCCTAATCCCAATTCACCCCCCTCTTGGGATATATTTTCCATCATTTGAAACTAACACATGATAAGTATGGTATTGTGGAGGTTCGATCGTCAAGAAAGTATAGGAAATATGATCCTTTCATATTTTCCCAACAAATTAAACAAGTGTATTACGTATTGTACCCTGACACTTAATGTGATAAACATGATTGGATGGTTGTTATTAAAATAAAGGCACGGGCTATAATAACTGCTCCCGAAGCTAACATGAAATAACATTTCCAAGAGAATGAGATACTAGAACTGCCTCAAATTGATCAAAATGATGACCTTAGAGGTACTTTACAAAATTTAGATGGGATACTCGAGGAAATAAATGTCTCAAATGTTGTCCAGCAAGAAGAAAATGATGATGCAGATGAAGAATCTATATCAGAAGAGGACAAGAAAGAGTTATTGTCTGATGACATAAATAGTGATGATGAAATCATAGATGAATATGTAAAAGAAGATTGATTTATTTTTGAATATGTGAATTCACTTATACATGCTATGATATAATATCTTTTGTATTTTTGAATGTCTGTGACCTCGTACATTTTAGTATTTTTTTATTTTTCATTTAATTCTCAAAACAAATGTTAAGACATTCATCTTTTGAACCAAGCAGGGGTAGGGGTAGAGGTAGACGTCGATCCTATAGGGACACCTTCTCCAGATCCCAGTAGCGCTGGTTCACAATCTTTTCCTTCTGTCTCCACACATGCTGTCTCTTCTACTCTTTTATATCCTTAGTCATCACACCCACATGCTTTTATTCCCATGACTCAGTTCCAACATCCTTTTGGCGTGATGCCATATCCTATGGGTTATACTACAATCCTACCCATATCCCACCCACCCGAGACTACACCACAATCTGTCCCCTCTCATAGGTCGACTTTTCATCCCTTGGGAGGTTTCTACCCATGCTCATTTATACCGACACCCTATGTGCATCCTTTGTCCTCTTCTCTTGCGCAGAATGTTGAGTCAACTCCATCTGAGCCAGTTGATACCGACCGAGTTGATCACCGAGTAGAATTATCCTATAATCAAAACTGTGATTAGTGAGTATCTTATATATTATTTTTAATTGATTCTTTGCAATTGTTATACACAGACATATATGTATTTACTTGATAAATATTTGTTTTACAATTTTTTCCCTAAGATTGGCCCACCAAGTGTACAATCAAAGATTTGGAAGAGACGGTACACTAAAGCTTGGCTTCAGTGGGATGACGTGCTAGAAATAACACAACGAATGTGGTTGAAAGAATTTAGCGTTAGTATAATTGTAATTATTAATTATAAAAAGTTTTAATCTAAAATTTTATACATATTTATTCATTTTTAACTTCTTGTAGAAGGAGTTCAAGTGGAAACCTGAGGAGAGTGATCGTATATGGATCACTTGGAATAAGTCTTGTTGGAGAAGTTTTAGGAATAATTTAAACAAAATTAAAGGAGGTGTTAATAAGGGTGAGTGGATGGATTTGATCGTGTGATGGGCATTGCATGCAAAGTGGGATGAAGATGTGTACAAGAAGCAAGTAGAATAAAATAAAGAGAATCGCGCCTCCAAAACTGGTGGGTCAGTCCACACAGGCGATCCATTCCTTTCACCGAAAGCCGAAGGAGGATGGTAATTAGTTTTCTTACTTAAATGTAAATTTTATAAACTTATATAATAATTTATATTTTATTTTATTTACTTCATACATTTGTTATGCAGGAAAAGGAATTAGATCGCGAGCCCAATGAATTTGAGATTTTCAAGAGAACCCACATTCAGAAGAATGATCAAGGACAAGAAGTGTGGGTTGATAATAGATCAAAAAGCATCGCGATAATTGTATTTATGTACATCATTACAATTTAATGATTTTTTTATTAATTAATAACATCAATGTTTTAATTTATATAGGAGGCATTCAAGAGATAAAGTGCAGAGGCATCTTCAGCATTAGCCGGCAGTAGCGAGTCGTCCTCTCCACCTATAGTCAATGAGCATCACATCTTTTATCAGGTTGTCTCTGGTAGGAACAAAAAGGGTCGTGTCTATGGTCTCGGCTCTCAAGCTAAGCAGTCTTACCCGGTTGGATTCGATAGCAACTATAGTGGTTCATATGGGTTATCATTGGAATTAGAACAAATGAGACTGAGGGTCACCCAGATGAACGAGGAGCTGCATTTCGCTCGGACCAAGGTGCGAAATGAGAATGTGTAACTGCGTCAATGGTAGCTACAGATGATGGCATGGCAGAAGCAGATGAATAGACAGATGATGGCGTTACAGCAATTTGGATCGTCGACTCACCCTTATGAGCAACCTGACTGTCAACTCAACCTGGACCGAGAGATCACTTTTATGATAATGAGGAACAAAATGATGATTTCAATGATGATGATTGTAACTAAATTTATGATTATATTTTATTAATTAAATTAATTAGTTTGAATTTCATATTCATTTTTGTTATTTTATATATTTATATCAATTTTAATTTTTTATCTTTAAATTAATGATTATATAAATAAAATTTTAATTTCTATTCAATTAATTAAAATAAATTGTTGATTATCATAAATTTTATTTATATATATAAAAAAATATTTTTAAATAAATATAAAATATAAACAAATTTTTTTATATTAACTAAAAATAAAAAAAAAATATTTAAATTTTTATATATAATTTAAAATTTTAATATATTTATTTTTTATTTAAGTTTAAAATTTTTATTTTTATTTTTTAATTAATTAATTTATTTATTAAAAATATTATTTATTAATATATTAATAATAAATAATATATTTATTTTATTTATAGATTATATTTAAATTTATTTATTTTTATTAAAAAATATTTTTTTTATTTTTTATTTTGTGACAGGACAAAGGCTATCGCTGAATTAACAGCGAAATTAGACCCATCGCTAAATTAGCAACAGAATTAGTCCCGTCACTAGTTGTTGAATCAGCAACGGGGGGTTATACCGATCTATGATTTAGAAATGGAAAAATATTCGTCTTTGATTTCAACAACGGGTTTTTATCCTGTCGCTAATTTCGTCGCTAAAAATATCCGTCGCTAAATTTTAGTGATGCCCTTTTTAGCGACGGAAAGGTACCTGTCACTTTTATGTTTTAGCAATAGAAAACGTTTATTTTTTGTAGTGAATGGAGGAAAAGATGTAACATTATAATAACAGGGAGAATGGGTGTAAATATTGGAAATGTTTTAGGGCAAAATAATAAATGAGTCGATCAACGCAATAAGTAGGTGATAGCGTTTTTGCAAAAGCTGGGGGGCACAAGCTTTTTTCAAACGCTATTGTAGTAGCGTTTAAGCTACATTAGTGTTTAAGCTACATTACTTTTTAGCTATTTGGTGTTGCCAAACACTGAAGAGAAAATAGTATTTTGTAAACAATCAAACTGCTTAGCCAAACACCCTCTTCATGGATAAGCTTAGGAGAAATTCTATCTGTAGTTTGGTGATTTGATCTCAACAGCTATATTTTATTAAAATTTAATATAATTAAAATAACTTGAGCAAAAATCCAAAAATAACCTTACGCAGCCGTTTCACCCAGCGTTGACACCTCCATCTCCTTCTCTTTCCCCCTTCTCTCTCTCTCTTTCTGGGTCTTCTCGTTCTCGCCCACAGGTCGTTCCCTGCCATTGCAGCCGCTACCAACGCCTCAACCATCATTCACCTCCGTCATTCTCGTCGCTTCAAATAATATATTTTCTTTATTTAATTTAATTAAATAAATTTTTTATAATGAAATCAAACAATAAAATTATGATTTAGACGGGTTGAACTATGGTTTTGTACAACTTTACATTCAATTTTTGACCTTTTAATTCAAGCAATACAAATAAATAATAACATAAAAAAATATTTAATTATTTATACATAAAATATTATATTTTGTATGAATGATAAAGAGAAGAAATATAATTATATTGTGATAGATATATGAATAAATCTTTTTATTAAAAATAAATATTATAATGTTATGGTTTATAGTTTGTTTTCATTTTATAACTTAAAAATTGAAACAAAACTACAAAATAATTTTTTAAAAATAGTAAGCCAAACTATGCTCTTAAAATTTTCAACATGTTATAAGCCAAAATTTTTAAAAGTTACAAAAATGGGTATAATTTGGTCTAGATGATTTTGTATAATACGTTTTTAATTTATAGTTGTATTTAAATATTTGTAAAATATGTTTTTAGTTTGTAGTTGTATTTAAAAAACGTATTTGTGTATATTTATATATATGTAAATCTTTTGTGTAATATATATACTTAATTTGTGTATATTTATATTAGATAGAATATGTTCAATCTATACTTTTGTTTAGAAAATATGTACATTTAACCCGAAGCCCTGGGCAAAAACAAGAACAAGAAGTTCAACAACATTAAACAAGAAGTTTGTATGATATGTATAATGTCGATGTTCAACGGCATTATGACATTAAACAACAAGTTTGTTTCCACGCACAAACACTCCCTTAATGAATCTGTAACTATTATAATAAACAACATTGGCATATTACCAAAGCCCCTTTCTAACTAATATAATAACCAAATCCATCAACAAGGTGAGTGATTAAGAATGGAAGAAGAGCTTGATGAAGCAGTCAGTGGCCACATACATACCCAAAAAACTAAGATGGCTCCCATAAGAAATGTAATACCTCAAGAGCCCAAGGTCAAGTCCAAGAAGGGACTTGAGAAAAGCCTGAGTGTAATGGCCAGAATTTAGTTAATTAATGTTGTGTCGTGCCTTGTGGTTGAATTGGGTAGTCTTGATGTTTAATATGCTATTTTTGGGTGTTTATTAATTAAGTGTTGTGTATATGTTTGGACTATCGGAATAAACTTAATTAGTGTTCGAATAGGGTGTAAGTGATCCGAATCAAAGGCTTAATTAGATGAAATTTTGTGAGTTTTGGTGAGTATGATCCGAATTGAGAGTGATTGCTTCGAATTGGGAGAGAGTGATTCAAATGGGGTGTATATGATTCAGATTGTCAATATTTTCTGTAGCGACCCGTAAATAGAAAATTAATTTAATTATTGAGTTATTGTATTAATCTAAATTAAAAGGAATATTAAAATAATTTGTTGTTATAAATAATAATAGATTATGTGATTTTAAGAAAATAAGAAATTAAGGTAATTAATTAATTATTTTAGAATATTTCTGGAATAAGAAAAAAAATTGAAATAAATTAAATTGTGAAATTTTTATAAGTTTCGGGCGTGTAAATAATTAAGGGGTGTGTGTGTGTGTATTTTGAAAGTTAGAGGGGGCTAGTGCGATTTCAGAAAAGGGACCGAAAACCCCTTTAAATTTAATGCGCGCGGTATATGGTTAAAGGCGAGCGTGGTCGCGGGCGGTTGCGGGCGTGCATGGGAGACGGCCGGTCGCGGGTTCGAGCCCGCGGGTGCGCGCGCGCGAGGCAGGGAATTTTGCTAATTTTTAATCACCAATAGGCGTCTGAAACGACGCCATTTTGGTTGAGGCGGTGGTCTCCCAGCGGCTGGCCCGCGTGCTGCCACATGGCTCCTCCTCGTCTGCTTGTTTTTGCTCTAATTTAAGCCCAATTCAGGCGTTTATTTCGCAGCAGAACAACTAACAAATTTCAGGAAGAAGCAACGTGCGCGAGCTCGAAAATTTGGGAGATTTTGGTGGAAAAATTCAGATTAAATCCAGTTTAATCGAAGATTTAATTTGCCAGGTATGTAGAGAAGCTAGTAATAAATATTCTATACGGTCGGAATTTCGTTTAGAGTCCAATTTTGTTAATTTTGGCGAATTATTGGGGTGTTGCAGTTTGTATAATTTTTACTGCATTGGGCCAAAACAAGCCTAAGGATATCTTCGTAAAGGCAAGTTCTTTATACCCTCCACGTCGTTTCTTTCATTGTCAATTTATTTACCCTCCCTTCGATTGTTTCGCCCTTTAATTAATTATGGAATTTTAAATGGCTTGTTTTAAAATTTGATTTATTAAACTGGTCTTGAGGATTTTATTCATTGGTTGCCTACGAGAGTTCATGCCACCCCCATGCCCGTGGGAATGATGTCGTACTCACCCGGGGCTAGGTTCTTAGTCGTTCGGGTATTACTATGGATTTTAGTTGTTCATAGGTTAGAGCGGTTGGGCAGTGGGAGCAAGGATCAGTTGTTCGGTGACAGTGTAACTGTTGTACGGTCTATCTTAGGCCATTGGCTGGTCACTCCTATTCTTTGACAGTTGACCGGTGCCAGGCACAGCTAACTAGCTCTACTGTTACGTGATTATAGCATGACTGGTATCATTTTATTCTTGTTGCATGTTTTGGTGTGCACATAGGTACGGGCTACATGTTGGGGTTATCATGATTTGGTTATGCTTGTTCATGGACATTCTAGCTTGGTTATGTTGCATCCAGCACGGGCATATGCATCGTGTGTGGTTTACTATGTGGGTGAAGCATCTGCCTAATGCCTGGATGTATGGGCGCCAGTGTATCTAGCTGATGCTTACTACGCCTTGCATTTTATTTGTGCATTGCATGGTTACTACGGACACAGTGGTCTCGGACGGGAGTACCGTTCCGAGGGAGCCTAGGGCTTGGTTATTCAGTGGCTTGGGTGTCGAGAGTATTGACTCGAGGAGTGCGCATAGGTTTGTTGAAGACATTTGTTGCCTTTTAAGGCAGTGGCAGGTTGGTATGGGACTTGGGTGCCAGGTGTTTTTTGTGGGCCCCAAGGATCGATATGTGCTTTTATTATGCTACACTATTGTATTGTTGTATCACATGGCTTGTGTGTATGTGCGGGACTATGTTGGGGTGATCTCCTTGTCTATTTTATTTATAGCCTTTTCTTTCTTTATGCTTGTTGAGTCTTGCGACTCACCTTGCTTTCCATCATTCCAGGTAAGGGTAAAGCGAAGTCCGAGGGCGAGGATCGTTCCACCTAGCAGCCAGCCGTGTCGGTAGGGTATACATTTGGCTTGCCCCCATTGTCTCTGATATTTTGTTAGGACTTTTGTCTCTCATTTTTTACTGTGTCGGGTTGTTTCTTGTGTTTTATTTGCTGGCACAGGTGTCTGTATATATTTTTATATACTCTGTGACCGCTGTTCTAGCGGGGTACCTATGTGCGTGCATGTATATCATTTTGCTTCCGCTGTTGTATTTCTTATGTATGCATTCCAGGGTATTTTCGTCTTACATTTAATTCTTTCCCCTTATGTAAGTGCCTTCGTTCAGATAGACCGGGTGGTTGGGACATCCGGACGGGGGTGCATTTAATTCTTTCCCCTTATGTAAGTGCCTTCGTTCGGATAAACCGGGTGGTTGGGACATCTGGGAGGGGTTGCTTACAATGTTGGTATCAGAGCGTTGTTGAGTCAGTTTAGGGGACAAGTAACTGTACACCAAGGCTGTTAGGTAGAGTTAGAGTGTTAGGTTATGTCTTTAATTTCAAAATGCGTTCTAATTAATCTTGGTTATGTAGGACTCATGGACGAACATCGTGGATGACCGCCGGCGCGAGGTAGAGGGTGTCTTGTTCCTACTCCTGAGGTATAGGTGACAAGTGCAGGAGATGAGAGACAGTTAGGGCCTCCGGATATGCAGGAGACACTAGCAGGCATCATACGGGCTGTGGACGTACTGGCAGCATCATAGTTACATCAGGAGCGCAATCATGATGGTAGGACTACTATGGCCCAAGCATCACACTCAGGTACGTCAAGAGTAGGGGATAATTCTGGTGCTGCATTACTTAAAGATTTTATGGCCCTACGTCCACTAGAGTTTAGTGGAGGCGCCGACGCGACAGAGGCCGAGGATTGGCTACTGGCAGTGGAGAAGCATTTGTGATCTATAGGCTGTGTGGAGGCCCAGAGAGTGCGACTGGGGACATTTCTGTTATGAGGAGATGCCGAGCGTTGGTGGGAGACCACCAGACAGCGATATGGTGATGAGGGCCCGACATAGGCACAGTTTGTTGCGGCGTTCAATGAGACTTATGTACCTGCTTGAGTCAGAGAGCAGAAGGTATTCGAGTTTATTGAGTTACATCAGGGGAGCAAGACAGTCACACAGTACGAGACTGAGTTTGTGGCGTTATCTCGTTATGCTCCAGAGTTGGTGACCCCTAAGTCTCGCAGAGTCAGCAAGTTTCAGAGGGGGTTGCGACCAGAGATTCGCCATGCCATGGCTAGTATCGAGGCACCCGACTTTCCTATAGCTGTCAAACGGGCCTATGCAGTGGAGCGAGACCGATTGGAAGCTCGATCAGACCAGTTAGTCATGAAGGGCGCAGGGAGCAGCAGTAAGAAGAGAAAATGGGATGCGGGCAGTAAGAGTTCAGGGTTTCCACCATGCCGACAGTGCGGGCAGAGACACCAGGGGCAGTGCCGGGATGTATGTCGGGATGTGTGTTATCGCTGTGGTCAGCCGAGACATTTGAGGAGGGATTGTCCCCAGGGACCGAGACCAGCTATACCAGCCACATCAGCCACACCAGCTATAGGGCAGGATATCATTTGCTTTTGCTGTGGACAGAGGGGCCATCGAGCGAACGTGTGTACTCAGCCAACACAGATTGGAGGGTTACGGACTAGCGGAGTAGGGCCCAGACCAGCTCAGAGACAGTTTACACCTAGGGCGCAGGGTCCAGGAGAACCATTACCTCTACCAGCAGCACAACGCCCAAGGCCCACAGAGAGAGCACAGATGCAGGGGAAGGCGTTTGCGGTGACAGCTGTCGAGGCGGCTGAGGGCAGTGACACAATACAAGGTATACTTTCTCTCCATGGTCACGACGTATGTGCTTTATTTGATACAGGTTCTACCCACTCTTTCATAGCACCCCATTTGTTGCATAAGATCCCGATTCCGTGTAACCCTTTGCCATATCATTTGTTTGTTTCGACACCAAGAGGGATGGTCTTATTGGGGAGTGAGATGGCCAGGGATTACGAGATAGGGATTCACAATCAGGTATTTTTAGGGGATCTTATTGTTTTGGCGATCCAGGATTTTGACTTACTGTTGGGTATGGATTGGCTCTCACAGCACTATGCTCGAGTTGATTGTCGTCGGAAGGTGATTTCATATGAGTACCCAGGGAGACCAGTTGTTATATATCGGGGTGTGAAGCCAGTGGTGACTATGCCGATGATATCAGTTATGCACGCTGAGAGACTTATACGACGTGGGTGTGAAGCCTATTTTGCATTTGTGATTGTGATAGCTGGGGAGAAGAAGGAGTTGGCTGCCTATCCTGTGGTGCGAGACTTTCCGGATGTATTCCCAGATAAGTTGTTAGGACTACCACCGCATCGGGAGATTGATTTTGCAATCGATCTGATACCAGGTACGCAGCCCATTTCCAAGGCTCCTTACTGTATGGCTATTAATGAACTGAGAGAACTCGAGGTACAATTACAAGATCTTTTGGATAGAGGTTTTATCTGACCAAGCACATAACCATGGGGGGCCCCAGTATTATTTGTGCGTAAGAAAGACGGGTCTATGCGATTGTGTATAGATTACTGACAGCTTAATCAAGTAACAGTTTAGAATAAGTACCCCCTACCCCGTGTGGATGATTTACTGGATCAGTTGCGTGGTGCATCGATGTTCTCCAAGATAGATTTGCGGTCAGGTTATCATCAGGTGTGGGTCAGAGATAAGGATATTGCGAAGACCGCATTTCATACACGTTACGGGCATTATGAGTTCGTGGTCATGCCATTTGGGCTGACTAATGCCCCTGTTGTGTTTATGGATCTGATGAATAGGGTGTTCAAGGAATATATGGATTCCTTTGTCATAGTTTTTATTGACGACATCCTAGTCTACTCACCGAGCCTTGAGATACACAAGGTGCATCTAAGCATGGTTCTGCAAAAGCTAAGGGAGGAGCAGTTGTATGCAAAATTTTCTAAATGTGAGTTTTGGCAGACCCGAGTTGTATTCTTGGGACACGTGGTCTCAGGTGAGGGTATCTCAATAGATCCAGAGAAGACCAGATCTGTGATGGATTGGCCGAGACTGATAACAGTGACGGAGATTCAGAGTTTTCTTGGCCTTGCCAGGTATTATCGACGGTTCATAGAAGGCTTTGCACGGCTTGCATCATCTTTGACGAAGTTGATAAGGAAAGGTGTCAGATTTATTTGGGACAAGTCTTGTGAGAGGTCCTTCCAGGAGTTGAAGCGGTGTTTGACTTCGGCGCCAGTACTGACCATACCTAGGAGTGGTAAGTTATTTACTGTATATAGTGATGCCTTACATGCAGGGTTGGGATGCGTTTTGATGCAGGACGGCCGAGTGAATGCTTATGCATCTAGACAGTTGAAGAAGCACGAAGAGAATTATCCCACCCATGACCTGGAGTTAGCGGCCGTAGTGTTTGCTTTGAAGATTTGGAGGCATTATCTTTATGGCGAGAGAGTCCAGATTTACACTGATCACAAGAGCCTTAAGTACCTCTTTTCACAGAAGGAACTCAATATGAGGCAACGCCGTTGGTTAGAGCTACTCAAGGACTATGATTGCGAGATCCTCTATCACCCAGGTAAAGCTAATGTGGTTGCAGATGCTTTGAGTCGCCGTGGAGCATCAGTTGCAGCTATGATGGTGCAAAAGTGGTTTTTGTTAGAGCAGATGAGTGATCTTACCATTTCAGTGGCACCAGACAATCCTACCCTCTATTGTGCTGCCATGAGTATCCATTCCGATCTAGAGGGTCAGATTCGTGACCGACAACGACAGGATGTGGAGCTTGGGGAGATCATGGCTGATATGGAGACATTTGGGCCATTGGGGTACAGCCAGAGGGACGATGGCTTGCTATTATTCTGTGGACAGATTTGTGTGCCGAGCGACAGCAATATCAGATAGAGGATCCTAGAGGAGGCTCATCGTTCTCCCTATACTATCCATCCTAGAGCGACGAAGATGTATCAGGGCTTACGACGTCAATATTGGTGGAGCGGTATGAAGAGGAGAGTAGCAGAGTTTGTATCACGATGTTTGGTGTGCCAGCAAGTCAAAGTTGAGCATCAGAGGCCCGCGGGATTGTTACGACCTTTAGCTATGCCGGAGTAGAAATGGGAACGCATAGCTATGGACTTTGTCTTGGGATTACCGCGATCTAGCCGGGGATTCAATTCGATATGGGTGATTATCGACTTGTTGACTAAATCAGCGCATTTCCTACCTGTCAAGAAGACCTATCCTATTCATCGACTGGCCAAGTTATACATTGATGAGGTGGTGAGACTGCACGGAGTACCAGCCAGTATTGTATCAGACAGGGATCCTCGGTTCACTTCACGATTTTGGGAGGCGTTACAGAGTGTTATGGGGACCCAGTTGACTTTCAATACAGCTTTCCACCCTCAGACTAACAGGCAGTCGAAGCGGACCATACGGACTTTGGAGAACATGCTTCGTGCCTGTGTATTGGACTTCCATGGGAGCTGGGATGACCATCTGTCGCTAGTGGAGTTTGCCTACAATAATAGCTTCTAGGCCAGTATTGGGATGGCACCTTTTGAGGCGTTGTACGGGTGACCGTGTAGATCACCGCTTTGTTGGACTGAGATTGGGGAGCCAGCGTTGCTTGGACCGGAGTTGGTAGAGCAGGCGATAGAGAAGATCCAGTTGATTCGGGCTAGGATGAAGGCAGCTCAAGATTGTCAGAAGAGTTACGCGGACAGACGACGTCGGGATTTGGAGTTTGAGGTGGGTGACCATGTGTTCCTTCGAGTTATGCTGATGAGGGGTGTTCGACGTTTTGGAGTATCTGGCAAGCTGAGTCCTCGCTATGTGGGACCGTTCAAGATACTGGAGTGAGTCGGACCGTTGGCTTACCGGTTAGCTTTACCCCCTCAGTTAGCCCACGTACATGATGTCTTTCATGTTTCTATGCTTCGTAAGTATGTGGCAGATCCCGGGCATGTTATTGATTATCACTCACTCGTGGTGCAAGAGGACGCGTCGTACATCAAGTTGCCTGCTAGTATTGTGGATCGGAAAGAGAAAGTGCTCCGCAACCGTACGATTCTCTATGTAAAGGTCCAGTGGCAGCGACATACCCCTGAGGAGGCTACTTGGGAGCTAGAGGAGGACATGAGGCGACTTCACCCTTAGTTATTTGCCTAGCCAGGTACGAATTTCGGGGACAAAATTCTTTTAAGGGGGGGAGGATTTGTAGCGACCCATAAATAACAAATTAATTTAATTATTAAGTTATTGTATTAATCTAAATTAAAAGGAATATTAAAATAATTTGTTGTTATAAATAATAATAGATTATGTGATTTTAAGAAAATAAGAAATTAAGGTAATTAATTAATTATTTTAGAATATTTCTGGAATAAGAAAAAAAAATTGAAATAAATTAAATTGTGGAATTTTTATAAGTTTAGGGCGTTTGTGTAAATAATTAAGGGGGGTGTGTGTGTGTACTTTGAAAGTTAGAGGGGGCTGGTGTGATTTTAGAAAAGGGACCGAAAACCCCTTTAAATTTAATGCGCGCGGTATATGGTTAAAGGCGAGCGTGGGCGCGGGCGGTTGCGGGCGTGCGTGGGAGACGGCCGGTCGCGGGGAATTTTGCTGATTTTTAATTAGCAATAGGCGTCCGAAACGACACCGTTTCGGTTGAGACGGTGGCCTCCCAGCGGCTGGCTCGCACGCTGCCAAGTGGCTCCTCCTCGTCCGCTTGTTTTTGCTCCAACTTAAGCCCAATTCAGGCGTTTATTTCGCAGCAGAACAACCAACAAATTTCAAGAAGAAGTAGCGTGCGCGAGCTCAAAAATTTGGGAGATTTTGGTGGAAAAATTCAGATTAAATCCAGTTTAATCGAAGATTTAATTTGCCAGGTATGTAGAGAAGCTAGTAATAAACATTCTGTACGGTCGGAATTTCGTTTAGAGTCCAATTTTGTTAATTTTGGCGAATTATTAGGGTGTTGCAGTTTGTATAATTTTTACCGCATTGGGCCAAAACAAGCCTAAGGATATCTTCATAAAGGCAAGTTCTTTATACCCTTCACGTCGTTTCTTTCGTTGTCAATTTATTTACCCTCCCTTCGATTGTTTCGGCCATTAATTAATTATGGAATTTTAAATGGTTTGTTTTAAAATTTGATTTATTAAACTGGTCTCGAAGATTTTATTCGTTGGTTGCCTATGGGGGTTCGTGCCACCCTTATGCCTGTGGGAATGATGTCATACTCACCCGGGGCTAGGTTCTTAGTCGTTCGGGTATTACTATGGATTTTAGTTGTTCATAGGTTAAAGCGGTTGGGCAGTGGGGGCAAGGATCGGCTGTTCAGTGACGGTGTAACTGTTGTACGGTTTATCTTAGGCTGTCGGCTAGTCACTCCTTTTCACTGACAGTTGACTGGTGCCAGGCACTGCTGATTAGCTCTGCTGTTACGTGATTATAGCATGACTGGTATCATTTTATTCTTGTTGCATGTTTTGGTGTGCACATGGGTACAGGCTGCATGTTAGGGTTATCATGATTTGGTTATGCTTGGTCACGGACATTCTAACTTGGTTATGCTGCATCTAGCTCGGGCATATGCATCGCGTGTGGTTTACTATATGGGCGAAGCATCTGCCTGATGCCTGGATGTATGGGCGCTAGTGTATCTAGCTGATGCTTACTACACCTTGCATTTTATTTGCGCATTGCATGGTTACTACGGACACAGTGGTCTCGGACGGGAGTACCGTTCTGAGGGAGCCTAGGGCTAGGTTATTCAGTGGCTCGGGTGTCGGGAGTACCGACCCGATGAGTGCGGACAGGTTTGTTGAAGACATTTGTTTCCTTTTAGGGCAGCGGCAAGTTGGTATGGGACTTGGGTGCCAGGTGTCTTTTGTGGGCCCCAAGGACTGGTATGTACTTTTATTATGCTGCACTATTGTATTGTTGCATCACATGGCTTGTGTGTACGTGCGGGACTATGTTGGGGTGATCTCCTCGTCTGTTTTATTTATAGCCTTTTCTTTTTTTATGCTTGCTGAGTCTTGCGACTCACATTGCTTTCCATCATTCCAGGTAAGGGTAAAGCGAAGTCCGAGGGCGAGGATCGTTCCACCTAGCAGCCAGCCATGTCGGTAGGGTGTACATTTGGCTTGCCCCCATTGTCTCTGATATTTTGTTAGGACTTTTATCTCTCATTTTTTACTGTGCCGGGTTGTTCCTTGTGTTTTATTTGTTGGAACAGGTTTCTGTATATATTTTTATATACTCCGTGACCACTGTTCTAGCGGGGTACCTATGTGCGTGCATGTATATCATTTTGCTTCCGCTGTTGTATTTCTTATGTATGCATGCTAGGGTATTTTTGTTTTGTGTTTAATTCTCTTCCCTTCTGTAAGCGCTTTCGTTCGGATAGACCGAGTGGTTGGGATATCCGGGCAGGGGTGCTTACATTTTCAGTGAGCAATGTTTGCATTTCAACCCGATTTTGACCATGATAAAGATCGAATCTCTTAAACCCCAAAACATGAAAGTTGTAGATAGTTCTCTTAGCTTTTCATACATCTTGAATCACCCAAATTGGAGCTCATATGAGAGAGTTATGGCCAAATTACTAAGATGTGTCGGGGCTGTCCATAATCTCGTAATCGTTGTGTTCCAGCATTCTATTTCCACTTTGAAACTAAATTTCGACTATGATTAAGACCAATTTGCTTAAAACATAAAACATAAAAGTTGTAGATCTGACTCTTTTTTTTCCATACCATTTTAAATCAGCTCAATTGAAGCTCGGACGAGTGAGTTATGCCCGAAATTCAAAAGCATGTTGAATCTGTCCAGAACCCTTCGGGTATTTTCTTAAATCTAGGGAGTGCATTTTTCTAGAAGCAAGTTTCAGAGCCATTTTCTTGGCTTTAGAGTTGTGGTAGAGGTTTTTAATGTGGTCGGGCATGCGTCTAAGCCCATTAATTTTTGTCTCCCAGCTATATAATAGAGATATATTGAGAGAATGGAGTTATTTGCAGAGAGTTGCAGCAACTTTGGGTTTTCTCTTCGCGTACCAGGAAAGCATTCTCGTTTCCTTTCCTTGCTTATGCAAGTTCCTTCTTCTTCTCCTTCATTGGTTATGCAAGCTCTCATTCTCTCCCTTCTTCCGTTGACTTTTGATAGCCTTCCAGAAAGTGGGTTCTTTGAGCTGGGCAATAGTGAGATGGCCTCTGTTTTATACACGCATGTGCTTATATATATATAGATGTAGATATATATATGTATATACGTTGGTTGTTGTTTTCTAGGAATTAGGAAAGCTCACTCTTCTGTTCTTATCTTTCTTTAATGGTTTCGGCCCACAGTTTCCCTTTGTGCATGCTTTCTATTTTGTACATCATTATCATCATATATTACAATGGATTATATGAATGGAGCAAGAAGAAGAATTGAAATATGGTGGACAGAGCAGTTCCCTCATGAGGTGCTATGCGTTCCTATTATGTGTGTATAAGAAATGTTAGCAAATAAAATATTAACATTTTAAGAGATGGGAAAGGAAGGCAATTGTTAGATCTTTTCATTGTGGTTGAATTGGCATTTGAATGAATGCTAGCAGTGAACATAAATCAAATGTCTCAACTTGAATGTTTGAAGGTTAGTAGTTTATTTAGATTAATTAAAATAAATCAAACGTCTCCACTTGAATGTTTGTAGGTTAGTAGTTTATTTAGATTAATTAAACTTCACTGTTGGGGGTAAAGGCTAAGCTAAAATGTATGTATATATATATATATATATTTCCATACTTAGTATTAAATGTTGAGTTGTTAGTATTACATGTTATTATTTCATATTATTACCATTATTGTTGTTATTATTTGTAAACAATATTAGTAATATGTATTGCTATGTAATTAATAGTAGTACGGTTAAAACCACGATCGGTTGGGATAAGTATTGATGAGTATTAACTGGATCGTGAATAGTAACTTGGCCGTGAATAATAAATTGGGTCTTATTCTTATTTCAATGAAGAGTTAGTTTCCTCTCCTATTCCTTTGTGGAATGAAGCTAGGAACCTGTGGGTAGGATCTTGTTAGAGGTTGTTGTGACTAAGAGTTTTTGCATGTGTTTCTTTTATTTTCAGTATCTTGTCAGTTCATATACATGCATGGGCTTGGGATATGCATATGGGGGTTTCATGTGACTGGTGTGCTTGACCATGGGCATATTGTTTTATATTTATCTTCCTTTCGGGGCAAGCAGGGCTTGATGCATGGCTTATGGGGGGGCTATGTATCATCGTTTGTGCTCATTATGCCTCTACATTACATGAGCATTGCATTGTATGTGATTTCCTATATGGGCGAGCAAGCCTTGATGCAAGGCTTATGGGGGCTTTGTATCATTGTTTATGCCCATTATGCCACTGCATTATATTTGTGCATTGCATGGTTCCATCTGGGTGTGTTGTGGATATTTCCTGGACATTCTAGCGTGCCGAGGGATGAGTTTGCAGTTTTGGCTGACGTGCCTGATTTACGGCCGCAGCTTGCATGATCAGATTTGTACGTGTTGATTACAAACGTGGATTGGCATGCTGGATTTTACGGATGGTTATGCCATGTGGGGTTTACGGACGTTATTAGCGTACTGGGTTCTTGGGTTTCGATCTCGCCGGCTCGAGGGAGCTTCAGCTCGAGAGGTTCTTATGTTGCCTTTCAAGGTAGTGACAGGTTTGTAATAGAGACTTGGGTGTCGTGTGTCTTATGTGGGCCCCAATGACCAGTATGTGCATATTTTATTATGCAGTATTTTTGTATATCTATCATGTGATGTATGGTTATAACACGTGGGGTGTGGATTACTCTTTAGCTTCCATACTCTTGTCAGCCTTTCATTTCTTATATGATTGCTGAGTCTTGTGACTCACTCTTGCTTCTCTTCATTCCAAGTAAAGGCAAGACCAAGTATGGGGTCGAGGCTAGCGGCCTTTGAGCTTTTTCGATAGGTGGTGTACAAGGCAGTCCTAGCATATCCTGTTTTGGTGTGTGTATCTTGTAGTGTTGTGCCATAGACATTTAGCTTTTGAGTGCTTGGCACGATTTTGTATATGTGCATCTATATGCCATGTAACCCTGTGATCGGTTATCTTTTTATGCATGCCTAGGATGTATTATGCTTCTGCTGTTGTTTCTTATGTATGAGTATGGATGATCCTAGTTGAGCATACCTGACAGGTCAGGGTGGTTTTTATTCTGTTTCTTTTCCCCTTGTGCAGGCCATTGCTTGGGTTCTTTAGCTTAGCTGGGGTATCCAGGAAGGGGGTTCCGCACTGAGAGCCCAAGGTTAGGTCTAAGAAGGGAATCTAAAGAAGGTAGTATATATATCTAGGATAGTAAGGAATGGAACAACACCAGCTGGACATCTTTTAAACTAAATGTGGAAAAAGAACTCTTAGGTTAAGCGTGCTTGAGCTAGGGTAGCTCAAGGATGGGTGACCATGAAGTTCGCGTAGGGCCGTTAGGGTAAGTTGATCTGGTCTTTTCTATCGTTCGTTCTAGGATGTTACAAGTGGTATTAGAGTTAACCCTTGAAGAAGGCAGTTCGATGAGGGTGGGGAGTGGCGCCGGGACACAAGGGCTTGAACAAAGAGTGGCTTCTGATAGGCTTTTAGGATGGTAGCCCCCAAATGGGAGAAGATTTGGGACCAGTTGTAAGGTCATATGATGAGGACGTCATGTGCTTAAGGAGGGGAGAAAAATGTAATACCCCGAGAGCTCAAGATTAGGTCCGAGAAGGATTCTAGAGAAGCTAATATATATATCGAGGATAGTAAAGAAAGAAACAACACCAGCTGGATATCTTTTGGACTGAATGTGGATAAAAAACTCCCGGGTTAAGCATGCCTGAGCTAGGGTAGCTCAAGGATGGGTGACCCCTAGGAAGTTCACATAGGTCCATTAAGGTAAGTTGATTCAGTCCTTCCTATCGCTAGATGCGAGAAGTTACAAGAAATCAGTATGAATATATCTTGATAAGACTTAATATTTTTAACTTTGATAGAGATTTTGTATACAACTTATAATAAGCTTATCATTAAAAATAAAAAGAAAAAACAAAGATTCAAAGGAACCCATCTATCATCATCGTCATCAATAGTTGCAACAACACAAGAAGAATAACCCAAATCAACCTATTGAAGGACTCAATTTGTAGCATCACATATGTGCCTAATCTTTCTAGCTCACCTAGTCTTCACCTCGTACAAGCTTAGCTTCTCCATTGCTCAACCAAACGCCTTAAAGAACACGCTCTGATTGGCTATGAACTCTTTCACATAGTGCCTCATCCTTGGATACTAAAATAGGGCCCGATCCATCGCCAAGAGCACCGACCCCTTTGGTAAGCTCTGGAAATACATGTGGTCGAACTTGTTGGGCAATAGAAAAGGAGAAGCCACGGACAAGAATGAGAAGACCCACATAGAGAGAGAGAGAGAGGGGCATTGGCGGCAGTTGGAACGGTAAAGGTGAACGGGGATAGAGGCTGCAATAGAGGTAAATAACGATCAAAAACGTTGATGGCAGCAACTTCAATGATGGCGAACGACGATGGAGGCAACGACAGAGGCCAACGATGTCAGCTGCAACAGTGGCAAACAATGGCTGGAAGAAGCATAACAGACGCTAGCAAGAATGAGAAGAGAGAGAGAATGGGGGAAGGATAGAGAGAGAGGACATGGTTTTGGGCGAGTATTCAAATTTTGGATTGAATTTATTGTGATATTTTTGGGTCAAAATATCGCAATAAATTTGATTTGTCACTGAGGTTACACCAAAATATCTCGATAACTTTGAATTGTCACAGACGTTGTCACCCAAATTGTACGTCTAGCATTTTTCCTTTTTACAAACAAAGCAAAGCCAAGAAGGAAAAGGTTTTGGTTGGGAAATAATAATACTTTTTTGTCTCAGCCCCAGCCCTTGCATTTGACCAAAGAGAGCCATTCATTCCAATCTGCAACCATGCCAGAAAATATTCATTCCAATCTGCACGAGAGATTGACAATTATTATCATCATTACTATTATCACCTCTGTTATGTTATTCGCATCGAGTTTAGGGGGTGGGGGGGTAGGGGGAGGGAGGGCCATGCCTACCCTCTCACATTTATTTGCGTTGGATAAATGTTATGTTGCTCAACGTGGATAATAAAATATTTTCATTACTATTATTATTATCAGAGAATATTATACCTTTTTACAGGTGGTCTAAATTTGATGGTAATCCTATGTTTTCATTTAACATTATAAAAGGTAGAAAATTAAGAGTAAATAATAATTCATGTTTCTTAAAATTTGATTAAAAATGTAGAAGATGTCTCAAATTTTTTAAAATGATAGCGACTCTCTAGTGTTAATAGATTACATAAATTGATTATTTTATTTTTAACTTTTGAACTCTCTCCTGACTATACCCATCACTAGATTCAAGTATCGTGTTTGTCACTCTCTCTCTCTCTCTCTTTCCTTGCCCATCACTACATATAAATTCATAATGGTTCTATACAAATGCATAATAATAGGTTGTTAATTTTAGATAGAATTATAATAAATTCAAATAAAAGGATTATAAATTTGTGTGTATCTACATTCACTACAAGAAAATAGCTGTTTAGAGACGGATTTTGAGATGGATTTTTGGTTTGAGACCGATTTTGGTCCGTCGCAAAAATGCTCCTCACAAAATTTGAGACGGATTTTGAGACTGATTTGAGATGGATTTTTCTGTCTCAAATTTGAGAAAGATTTTGAGACTACCATTTTCATTTCAAATTTGAGACGGATTTAGAGACTGATTTTTTCCGTCTAAAATTTAAGACGGATTTTTCGTCTCGAAATCCATCTAAAATTTGAGAGGGATATTGAGACGGATTTTCCATCTCAAATTTGACATGGATTTAGAGATGGATTTTTTTGACTCAAATTTAAGAGAGATTTTGAGACGAATTTTCCATCTCAAATTCGAGACGGATTTTTCCGTCTCGAAATCCGTCTCAAATTTGAGAGAGATTTTTAGACAGATTTTTCATCTCAAATTTGAGAATAATTTTTTTGTCTTGAAATCCGTCTCAATTTTGAAAGGGGTTGTGAGATGGATTTTTTCATCTCAAATTTGAGTGGAATTTTTTCGTCTCTAAATCTATCTGGAATTTAGAGAAGAAAAAATCCCTCTCAAATTTGAGACGGATTTTTCCATTCTATCGATTTTTAAGAGGGATTTTGAGATTGATTTTTCTGTCTCTAAATCTGGCTCAAATTTAAATATAATTAAAAAATAATAATTTAATTTTCTTTTAAAAAATTTTAAAATTCAACGTGATAAACATATATACGAACTAAAAAAATTCATCCATACCATACAATAAATCCATAGAGTAATACACATTATCCATAAATATTAAAAATACACCATAAAATCTATCGTCCATACTAATAACACATCCATAAATAGTAAAAATACATAATAAATTCTATCATCTATACAAATAACAGATCTTTTTAATGATCCGAAGGATCCGGGGGCGGTGATGATAAAGACGACGGCAGGGGAGGCAACCTACTTTCAAGGGCTGACAGACGATCAAAAGGGTTCAATAGTTGTCCTAATAGCTTCTTGAATTTGCTCTGCCAATGAGCTCGACGACGGCGGTGGTGGTGGTAGGTAGTAGGAACTATGGATGGCATATGCTTTTGACCCCATCCCATAGATGTAACCTTTTTTCTTGCCACCCGCAACCTCCAACCATATTGATCTCTCATCAATAACTGGTTGTGAGGGCTGGATAGCGTCATTATCTTCTGGCTGGCCAAATGCCGATGCCTATGATAATGCCTCTTGTTGTCGCGTTTGGAAGTCAGCCTGCAAGCATCATAGATATATGAAATAAGTTTTATTATCAAAAGGTCAGTTAACCATAATAGAATAATATAAAAAGACACAAATAATGTATACTTACATAAGTATCCTCGGACCTCCTATCAACAAATCTTGAACTGTCTCTTTTTCTATGTGTTGCGAGAAACAACTCAGCCTGTGTGGGGCGACCAAATTGTTTCGACTACAAAGGAAAAAAAATGTGTTCATGCAAAAAATGTTGTTTCTTAAAAAATAATTAAGTAAAATAAAAATAATAAAAATATCAAATATTACCAGTCTTTTCTTATGCTCCAACATAGGAATGGAACCACAAGTATGCATACTACCCCCGACATCTGAAGCTCGATTTTTCTTTGCCTTTTCAGACTTGTCTTTGAATTCTGCAGAATTCCAATACTCTTTTAGGGCTTCAAATACAAACGGACACATCCAACCTGGTTTGTTAGTTAAATCTTTACGGACACGAAATAATATGTTCGTTATACGATCGGAAGCAGTCTTTTCAAAATTAATCCTGATTTGATGTTCCAATTCACTATCCCAGGACCAGTTCTTCTGTAATGTAAAGATAAAATAGAAGTTACAAAAAAAATAAAACAAAATTAAAGCAAGAATATGTGCTAAAAAAAAATTAATGTTCCAATTCACTCATATAATACACATGCTAAGAAAAATTCTTGAATATAATATGTTTCTAAGCACTGACACGGTCAGGCATAAAAAAATGGATACAAGAATTAGAAAAAACATAGATACAAATAATAAAAAAATATTCAAATATTGCATACTACCAACAGTATGAAGATATACTATTAAATCTATACTACTAATGACAAGAGTCTTGTTTTATTGTGAATATGAATAACTTTTTTACAAGTCATAACCATATCATTCACTTGATTGCAAACCAAATTAAATTTAGACATTAATAAAGAAAACCATCAATCATAGATATACTAAAGCAACACATTACCTTTGTTGTTGCCAAAATACAACAATCTATTTTTAATTGTGGATAGACACAAAAGTCTTGAGAGTTGTGTCTTTACTGATGAGAATCTGGACAAGCAATTGGATCTGCTAAAGGTCTAGATCTGATAATCTGATAGGGATGATGATCTGGTGGGCTGATGATCAGGTGACCAAAAATGATCAGGTGGCCTAAAATGATCAGGTGGCCTAAAATGACCGAGTGGCCTATAACCGAGTGACCCTAATGACGAGTGACCTTGGTGACGAGTGGCCCTGATGATGAATGACCTTGGTGACGAGTGGCCTTAATGACGAGTGGCTTTGATGACGAGTGACCTTGGTGATGAGTGGCCCTGATGACGAGTGACCTTGGTGACAAGTGGCCCTGTTGACTAGTGACCTTGGTGATGAGTGGCCTTGATGACGAGTGGCCTTGGTGACGAGTGACCTACAAAACGAGAGCATTGTCAGGACGTGGGTGGGGGTTCCCGTGCAAACCCTCCGATTCTTGAGTCAGATCTCAAGAGAAAATGAGAAAAGTGTGCTTCAATTACTCAAAATTACGTACCTTGACATGAAGGTGGGGTCTCATATTTATAGTGGAGGAGATAGAGGGGCCTCGCCGTATTCTCAGCGAGATTTTTGTGGCCCATTCCAGGAATTTTGGGGCCCATTCGACTGGCGAGACGAGGGGCACTCGTCTAGATCATCAACTCCGAAGGGTCACTCGGCATGGCCGAGTGACCTCTACTCGGTTAGGCCAAGTTTGGGGGAGGGGCCACTCGGCATGACCAAGTGACCCCCCACTAGGCATTGCCGAGTAGACCCCCACTCGGTTGGGCCGAGGGGGGGGAAACCACTCAGCAATGCCGAGTGGACCCCCACTCGGTCTTGCCGAGTGAGGGGGGGTTTAGCCACTCGGCCCAGCCGAGTGGTCCTAGCCACTCGGTTGTGTCGAGTGGGCTCCCACCCGGCTCGGCTGAGTGGGTCTTCCTTGGCTTTTGACTTTGCTCTATCTTCTATTGGGGCCCACACTTGATCATATATCCGCTTCGCCTTCCTGGGTACATCAATTGCTCCTTGCTTTTTTAGCCGAAGGGTCCGATAAAAGAGCATATGATCCCGGGAATATTGGCGTCGCTTTTGCCGCATTTTACTTATCTTTCGGGAGATCATTTTTGCGCATTTGCTCTTCATTTTCTGTATTTGTTCCACAGCTTTTGACTTTTTTGCCTTTTGAGCCCCTATAAATAGGGCTTCAATTCTTCATTTAATTCTCACAAGGATCAGCTGCAGTGCTTCAAAATTGAAATTCTCTTAGGCCTCGGCGCATTTTCTAGGGCACGTCTTCATTTTCACCACTCGGGCGAGCTCCCACTCGGTCATGACCGTGTGGCCATGACGTGCGACTGGGGCCACTCGGTCATGATCGGTCATGACCGAGTGGCCACCCCCACTCTGTCATGACCGAGTGGTCCTGGTGCCTCGATGCCCTTAAATGCCTTGAAATGCTTGACTCGGCCTTCGGTTGCTCCTTCTTTGCCTTGTATTGATTTTCTTTGCATTTGTGTGCAGGTATTTTGCTCGTTGTGATCATCCGCTTTTCCTAACGTAACAAGGTAACAGCTTTGAACCTTTTAATATGTCGAGGAGAAAATCGGCATCACCCCCCGGCCCCGCGCACATTCCTACCACTTCGAGCTCCCGGCTTCGATACGGGGCCTTTGAGCAAGTTTACAATGCCACCCCTTTTGGATTCATGGTGAGGTATCCTCATCTCGATGAGCTGGACCCTTCCCAGGTAGATGAAGGCTCCGTTGGCGTTCACTTTGCTTCTTTCGAGGTGGGACTTCGTTTTTCCCTTCCACCCTTTGCCATGGCGTGGCTGCGCCACTACAAGATCGTTCCCGCTCAACTTCACCCTAATGGTTGGGCTCAAATGGTCGGTTTCTCTATACTTTGCTATCAGAGAGACGTCGTCCCTTCTTTGAGGCTCTTCAGTTGTTTCTATCGATTGCGAAAAGCCAACAAGGATTGTTCCCTTTATACACTCCAGAAGGTGTCGGGTTTAGAGCTGTTCAGGGCTCTTCCTAACAAGATTAATCGGTTTGAAGAACGATGGGTAGTGATAGAACCTCCGCCTAATTGGGATGCCTCTTTATACTGGAACCATCAGGATGCCAACCAAGGGTTTCCTCCCTGTAAGGAAGTTCGGGGCATGTATCGTCATCTAGTAGAAATGTTAATGGCGCAAGGCCCCGTTGAGTTGATGAGCCTCCTGACTTTGGAGAATTTCAGAATCGCAGGTTGGGGGGTTGTGACACCAACTGTTCCTCCTCACTCTTCCACGCTATCCAACCAAGAAATGGAATAAGTCGGGGAGGAAGAGATGGAAATGCCTGGATCATCTTCCCTTCCTCCTATTAATCCTTAGGAGGAAAACACTCTTGGGGGTAGAAAATCTTTCGCCATTTTCTTTTTCCATTATTGCATTATTTCTCCACACTAAATGCTTTGTATTGATTTTTCCAGGAATGGCTGGGTTGGGTAGGCTGATGGAGTTGCGTAGATGCCACCGCGAGGAGGAGGCACGTGTTGCAACAGCGGCCAGGGTTTCTACACATGGAGCTGAGGGATCTACAAGCTCCCGCCCTCCTCGGTCGTGTAGACCTACCGGCGTTTCTCCCACTGGGGTGGAAAGGCGACATCGTCCAAGAAGCGACTACTCTAGTGTTGAAGCTCCCACTCATACGGAAAGTCCATCAATTCCTCTTTCCCATAAAGAGGCTGTAGACATCCCCTCTCCTGTTCCCAATTCTCAAGGGGGGCGAAGTTCGTCTTCTCGATTTGTTGGTGACATGGCACGGGTGGAAGAAGAATGTCGCCATCCTATAATTCCTAATAGGAAGGATCGTCGCTGTCTTGAAGGCGAGAAAGCATTGAGGCCTCCTCCTATACTTCCCATTCCAAGCAATGTGAGACATACCATGATTCTTAGAGACGGTACGAAACTTAGTGGTCGAGACTTTGAAGTTTCCCTAGGGGTATTAGAGACAGACTCGATTACTGAACCAGGGATTGGTGCTCATCTCATTTATTCCACCATTCTCCCTCGAGAGGAACGACGATTTATTGGTGGTAATTATGCCCAAACTAGGGATGAAGCAGAGCAGCTCCTGGTGCAAGGGATCCAAGGAATCGTTGCTTCTAACGCTAGGGACAGGGCCTATCGTGAACAAGTAGAGACCCAAATGTCAGACTGGAGGGAACTCCAATCTTCCTGGAATAATGAGCGTCAAGAGTTAAAGGGTCGTGCTCGTCGAGCGGAGCTCGGGAAGAAGAATGCAGAGGTAGAGATTGGGCGTATGCAGGATCGACTGTCCGAGGCTTCTGTTGGTACCTCGGGTCTTCACGGGGAAATTAAAGATTTACGCTCCCAGCTAGAAGCTGAAGAGCATAAGAATGTTGGTTTGATGGCGCAACATGAGGCACTTTTGCAGGAACACTCTCTACGCCTGTCAGAACTGAAGATAAGTCAGAAGGATGCTCGGGCTATTCGGGCTGAAGCAGTGAAGGAATATCATCTCTCAGCCGACTATCAAGATAGGAAGGGAAAGTATGCTTCCGGCTTTCTGAAATATGGATTTTATCTGGCCCGTGCACATCTAGAATCTCAACGTCCAGGAGAGACTTTTCCTGAACTTTTCCTTTACTCCCGAGGTCGAGGAGTCTCATCAAGTAGATTGGCGCCAGTATGAGCTGGATCAGCCCATGAGTCCTTCTTCTTACTTGGACTCTTACTTAGTGGATGATTTTAAAAATTTGACGGGCCTCTGGAATCCGTTTCCTTTCAAAGAAGGCATGGCGGTTAATCCTGGAGCCATTGGAGAAGATCCTGGCGCAGCCGTTGAAGATATCCCTCAAACGGTCGAGGTTGAAGAAGGGGAATTCCCCACGAAGCCTCTTGAGATTCCTGTTGTGTCGTTGGGATCTACTAAGCGTTCCTCTCGCAAGTCTCGCTCTCGCGAGTAGACCCTCATTGTAGTCTTCTTTCCGCTGTTGTCGGGCTAATGTGCTCCGCTCTTTATTGCTTGATTTATTCTTTTATTGCTGACTTTAGTGATACAAGGCCAAGACTTTTCTCTCGCTATTGAATTATGCACGATGTGGCGAGCTTGAGCATATCTTTCCTTGTTACCGGGCTGTGAGCTGGGCAACGGGCGTGATTGCATTTCATCTCGTTACCAGGCCGTAGGCGGGGCAATGGGCTCGATCTTAGTTTACCTCGTTGCGGGGCCATAGGCGGGACAACGAGCTCGATCGTGGTTTACCTCGTTACCGGGCCATAGGCGGGACAACGGGCTCGATCGTGGTTTCCTCGTTGCCGGGCCATAGGCAGGACAACGGGCTCAATCGTGGTTTACCTCGTTGCCGGGCCATAGGGGGGACAACGGGCTCGATCGTCGTTTACCTCGTTGCCGAGCTATAGGCAGGACAACGAGCCCGATCGTCGTTTACCTCGTTGCCGGGCCATAGGCAGGGCAACGGGCTCGATCGTGGTTTATCTCGTTGCCGGGCAATAGGCAGGACAACAGGCTCGATCGTGGTTTACCTCGTTGCCGAGCCATAGGCGGGGCAACGGGCTCGATCGTGATTTACCTCGTTGTCGGGCCATAGGCGGGACAACGGGCTCGATTGTGGTTTACCTCGTTGCCGGGCCATAGGCGGGACAACAGGCTCGATCGTGTGTGAGCTCCCTTTCCGTAGATGTAAACAAAATGACAACCATGCACAGACAAGCATTTTTACGTGGTTCGGCTAAATGTGCCTACGTCCACGGTCCTATTTAGGACTTATGTTATTGCAGATATTTTCTCAAGTACATTGTTCGTATACAACTTCAGATAGTTCAAATTCCATGTTTTCCCCATAGTGTCTCCTGAAAGAGTCTGTAGAATGCAAGTGTTGGGACCAATCAGCTTTAGAATGCGGTACGACCCTTCCCAATTTGCTCGTAACTTTCCATCATCCCTCAACGCGTTGGTTACAACAGATCTTCGAAGTACTAGATCTTCTTCTTTCATGGGTCTGTTCTTTACCTGAGAATTGAAATAGCTGGCTACTCTTCTTTGATATGCAGCTATCTTCATGGCAGTGTTATCCCTCTGCTCTTCAATCAGATCCAAATTTTCTCGTAATGCTTCAGAATTCCTCGCGCCGTCCTCTTCCTCATATGCCATCAGTCTTGGGGACTTAGTTGAAACTTCAATGGGAATTAAAGCCTTTATTCCATATACCAGATTGAACGGAGTTTCTCCAGTAGCGACCTGACTAGTTGTTCGATAAGCCCACAAAATGGTGGGTAGCTCGTCGGCCCATGTGCCTCTAGCTCCTTCAAGTCGGGTTTTTAAGCCATGTAATATGGTCCGGTTACTGACCTCAGCTTGTCCATTAGCTTGGGGGTACGCCACTAAAGCGAATCTTAGTTGAATTCCTAGGTCGTCACAGAATTTTCTAAAGGAGTCACAGTCAAATTGCTTCCCATGATCCGTAACAATAATTCTTGGTATCCCAAACTGGCACACAATGTCTTTCCATACCATGGCCTCCACTTTTCGTGCCGTAATGGTAGCCAATGCCTCAGCTTCAATCCATTTGGTGAAATAGTCAGTGGCCACTATTAAAAATTTTCTTTGCCCGGGTGCTTGAGGAAAAGGTCCCAGAATATCCAAACCCCACTGAGCGAATGGTATAGGCTGGAACGCAGGTTGCAACTGAGATATCGGGGAAGATTGGACCGAAGCGTGTCGTTGACATTTGTCACATGATTTGACTTTCTTTAACACGTCTGACCTTAATGTGGGCCAAAAGAAACCGGCTCTCAAAATTTTAGTTGCTAGGGCTCTTGCTCCCAAGTGCTCTCCACATATTCCACTATGAGCTTCTACCAAGACATATTCGGCCTCTTGAGGGCCTAAACATTTGAGAAGAGGTGTAGTGTAAGCTCGCTTATATAATATCCGTCTATGATGGTAAATCTTGAAGCCCGCATCTTAAGTCTTCTTGCTTCTTGTGGATCATCTGGTAATTCATTGTTAGTGAGATAACGATAGAAAGGCGATCTCCAATCCACTCCTACCTCCACACATGATACCTCTTTTTCTTCGATGCTCGGCTGATGAAGCATTTCAAAAAATACTGCTCTTCCTGTTGTCTCTTTAGTGGACGCTAGTTTAGATAAAGCATCAGCATGTCCATTGAGCGATCTGTTTATTTGTGTTAACTGAAAACTCTGAAATGTCTGTGCTAGGTCTTTTACTTTGCTCAAGTATTGGGCCATTATCTGCTCTCTGGTTTCATATTGTCCCTGAAACTGCTCCACAATCAACTGAGAATCACTATGAGCCACCAATCGTGCTACTTCTAATTTTCTTGCTATTCTCATTCTAGCGATTAATGCTTCGTATTCAACTACGTTGTTGGTACTAGGAAAAGAAAATTGTAGGGAATACTCTAACGTTTCTCCCTCAGGGGATACGAGTACTATCCCAGTGCCACTCCCCTGTGAACCAGATGCTCCATCAACAAACAACAACCATTTTGTCTGCATATTTTCTGTTGCCTTACTGGAGTGTGTACATTCCACAATAAAGTCAGCCAGCGCTTGTCCTTTTATAGCTTTTCGAGGTTGATACTGGATATCATATTCACTTAACTCAATGGACCATTTGGTAAGGCGACCGGAATATTCGGGCTTTTGTAAAATACTTCACAAGGGCTGATCTGTAAGCACGATGATCGAATGAGCTTGGAAATATGGCCTCAACTTTCTGGATGCGTTTAATAGTGCTAATGCCATTTTTTCTACCACTGGATAACGCGTCTCGGGGCCTTGTAATACCTTGCTGACATAATATATTGGTCGATCCACCTGTCCTTCTTTCCTGATTAATACTGCACTCATGGCTTCATCAATTAT
Organism: Diospyros lotus; assembly: GCF_014633365.1. NCBI lineage: Eukaryota > Viridiplantae > Streptophyta > Magnoliopsida > Ericales > Ebenaceae > Diospyros > Diospyros lotus. Next base: position 38,763,872 of record NC_068339.1, on the reverse strand, counting down.
CCCTAAGTATAAGTACAATGTCTCTCCAGTTTCTGGTCGTGTTAATAGGGGAACTTCTTTCAAATACTCCTTTAACGCTTTGAACGACTTTTGGCATTGCTCTGTCCACTCAAACTTTTTTCCTGCTCTTAATGTTCGTAAGAAGGGTAACTCTCTTTCGGCTGACTTGGAGAGAACGCGTTCAAGAGCTGCCATTCACCCTGTCAATCGTTGAACTTCCTTAGTTGATGCTGGTGGTTCCATGTCCAATATTGCTTGTATTTTCTCAGGATTTGCCTCGATTCCTCTTTACGTGATCATGTATCCCAAGAATTTTTCAGACTGTACTCCAAAGGCACACTTTGTTGGATTTAACCGCATCTTATACTGTCTAAAGACTCCCAGCACTTGCACTAGTTTTTCTACATGGGATTCGTCCTCTCGACTTTTCACAATCATGTCGTCAACATATGCTTCCATTGTGTCGCCCAGCAATTTTTTAAAGACTTTATTCACCATGCGCTGATAAGTGGCTCCGGCATTCTTGAGCCCAAAAGGCATGCCTTGGTAGCAATATGTCCCCTTTTCAGTGATGAATGATGTCTTCTCCTAGTCTGAAGGGTACATCATTATTTGGTGGTACCCTGAGAAAGCATCCAGAAAGCTCAGAAACTGGTATCCAGACGTTTCATCCACAAGACGGTCGATCAATGGTAGCGGGTATGAGTCTTTGGGGCATGCCTTATTGAGATTGGTGAAATCCACACAGACACGCCATTTTCCATTAGGTTTTGGGACCATAACAACATTGGCCAACCACTCTGGATATAATACCTCTCTAATGAAGCCTGCTTTTAGCAATTTGTCAACTTCCTCTTCTAATGCGTGTAGCCTATCAGGGGCAATGTTTCGCTTCTTTTGTCGGACCGGCTTGAATTGGGGGTCCACATTCAAGTGGTGATATATTACTTCTGGACTGATTCCTGGCATATCTTTTGGTTTCCAAGCAAATACGTTCTTCTGTTGTAGGGATTAATTTTTTCTTCTCAAGCACCTCTTCTACTACTCTTTTCATATCATCACGCATACTAGCTGTTGTCTAGTTGTCATGTCTTGTTGGTGTACTGGCTATTGTTTCATGATACCTCCGCCGTTGAGGGCTTCTGGTCCTATTTTCCACTCTTGGGTTTTCATTTTTCCGAGGCACAGAATGAGGGTTCCTTCTTGGTGGTGGCGATCTGGGCCTATCCTCCCGTGGAGGCGTAGATCGGGAATGTGAATCGGGAGTAGCCTCTTGATAAGAATCAGCTCCCGCCTCGGGTTGAGGTTCAAGAGGTGGCATAAACTTTTTCAGAGTATCTGGCAACGTTCCTCCAGGCATCAACTTTGGAGTACACCAGCCATGTCTCGTAGTGCTTGCATGCCTTTAACGTGTTGTTGTCTCAATGCTTCATACTCTTCCCACGGGACCGTACGTGGTGGCTATCGTGAGGTCCCAGCTTGATCAGTAGGGAGTGATCCTCAGCCGACGTTAGGTGAAGGTGGGATTGGTTGGTTCCCCATCTGCCGGTTTGGAGAAGCGGAGCGATCACCCCCTTGTGTTTAAGCATTATAAGGAGGAGGAGGAGCTCCTTGTTGTTGAGAGTTCCTTGGTGGCGGGCGTGTTTCAACGCTTTGAGAGAGAGTTCGTTGGTGTCCACGTGTGTTTTCCATTCTTAAGTTGACTTTTTGTCTTGCGCTTCCCACAGACGGCGCCAATTGTTGTTGCCAAAATACAACAATCTATTTTTAATTGTGGATAGACACAAGAGTCTTGATAGTCGTGTCTTTGCTGATGAGAATCTTGACAAGCAATTGGATCTGCTAAAGGTCCAGATCTGATAATCTGATAGGGTTGATGATCTGGTGGGCTGATGATCAGGTGGCCTAAAATGACCGAGTGGCCTAAAATGACCGAGTGGCCCTGATGACGAGTGACCTTGGTGACGAGTGGCCCTGATGACGAGTGACCTTGGTGACGAGTGGCCTGAAGATGACGAGTGGCCTTGGTGATGAGTGGCCTTGATGACGAGTGACCTTGGTGACGAGTGGCCCTGATGACGAGTGACCTTGGTGACGAGTGGCCCTGCTGACGAGTGACCTTGGTGACAAGTGGCCTTGATGACGAGTGGCCTGAAAATGACGAGTGGCCTTGGTGACGACTGGCCCTGATGACGAGTGACCTTGGTGACGAGTGGCCTTGATGACGAGTGGCCTTGATGACGAGTGGCCTGAAGATGATGAGTGGCCTTGATGACGAGTGGCCTGAAGATGACGAGTGGCCTTGGTGACGAGTGGCCCTGATGACGAGTGACCTTGGTGACGAGTGACCTTGGTGACGAGTGGCCTTGATGACGAGTGGCCTTGGTGACGAGTGACCTACAAAACGAGAGCATCGTCAAGACGCGGGTGGGGGTCCCCGTGCAAACCCTCCGATACTTGAGTCAGATCTCTAGAGAAAATGAGAAAAGTGTGGTTCAATTACTCAAAATTGAGTACCTTGACATGAATGTGGGGTCTCATATTTATAGTGGAGGAGATAGAGGGGCCTCACGGTATTCTCGGTGAGATTTTCGTGCCCTATTCAACTGGCGAGACGAGGGGCACTCGTCTAGATCATCAACTCTGAAGGGTCACTCGACATGGCCGAGTAACCTCCACTTGGTTAGGCCGAGTTTGGGGAGGGGCCACTCGGCATGACCGAGTGACCCCCCACTCGGCAATCCCCCACTCGGTTGGGCCTAGGGGGGAAACCACTCGACAATGCCGAGTAGACCCCCACTCGGTCTTGCCGAGTGGACCCCTACTCGACAATTTCGAGTGCGGGAGGGCTTAGCCACTCGGCCCAGCCGAGTGGTCCTAGCCACTCGGTTGTGCCGAGTGGGCTCCCACCCAGCCCGGCTGAGTGGGTCTTCCTTGGCCTTTGACTTTGCTCTATCTTCTATTGGGGCCCACACTTGATCATATATCCGCTTCGCCTTCCCGGGTACATCAACCTTAAATTTGCCAAATCACATTTGTCTGACCTCAGGGTTTGTCTTTTTCCAACTTGGGTATGGCCCCTCAAACTTACTTTGGATGATTTGGGAAATATCCCGTTTGCACAAATTGTTATCAAATCTATTAAAAGACATGTTTGTGAAGTCATGTGCTAAAATGAAAATTTCTTTGTTGAAGTAAAAATTTATTAGTAAAATAAGGAATACTTACGAGGAACCCAACGGACATATCATGTGACAGTTTTGAGGGGTAGCCGTGGGCATGGAAGAAGGCCCGTCATAGCTGGGGTGGGGTGTCTGTGGGCTAGGAGAATCAAATCTCATCTCTGTCTAAACTAGCGACGTTGCATAAACTGGCCTTTGTGTGTCATATTCTGTCATGCAAGGCAAAGAACAGTTAGTAGGCATGTGATAACAACTTTTAAATACTTTCAAAAATAAAATATGATTTATCATGTAGAACAATGGTTTATGCTATATCCATGAACTCGTTTTTAAAGTTGTGTTTTTGAATTAATAGATTAAATGTAAGGATAAGATTATAGTTTTTCACTATCACCTATGTAGCTATTCTGTGTCCTCTAACTGCTCATCGTTATACTCCTCCACCTCTTCGTCTTCATCTTCATCCTCAACTTCGTCCTCATCTTCGACTTCTTCATCATTTAGCTGTTCATCACCCACAGCAAGGTTCTGATTGAAGGAGTACTCATCCACCCATTCAAATTCACCAACTTCATCTCTAAGGGTGTCAAGTTGTTCATCTCCAACTACAATCGGCTGCACTGGCATTTCCTCATGTGCCTGATATGCATCCCTTGGTCTCTCGATAGTTGGGGAGTGAACTGTGCTCCTAGCCTTAACTCGAATAACCACCCACCAGTCTACCAAATTTCGTTGTCGGGATGGATATGGAGCATAATATACCTGATGTGCTTAAGAGGCAAGTATAAAAGGATCATACCAATTGTACCTCATGTTAGCTCAAACCTCAACTATTCCATATTGATGATGTATTCGAGTCCCACATCTAGGGGTCAGGTTAAACCATGTGCAATTAAACAATACCACTTGTTTGATTGGTAATCCTGGGTATTCCAATTGGATTACCTTTTGAAGTATACCATAATAATTATCTTCGGGTTGTCCGTATACCGACCCTCTAGTGCAAACTCTGTTGTTTCTTGTTGACTTGCCTTGACTCCATGAATCTGTGTGAAACTTGTACCCATTGATGATGTACATAGGCCATGTGCGCACCATTCTCAAGGGCCCCCATGACATGTCATGTATTTGTTGATCATTAATCTCATTAGTTGGATCGTGCACCTGTGCATATGAAATACATAATTCTTATATTTGCAACGACAATACGTTTAGTCATTTAAGATAGACTTACGTATTCCTTGAACCATTTCGGGAAATCAATCTCTATCCTTTTATCTACATCAATTTCAGTCATATGTGGTGCATCCACTTTAATAGAATCCACAAATAAACTATGTTTATAGAGGCCATGTTAATCATACATGCAAATGAGGAACCTAAAGTTTGTAATACCAAGGATATGAGTGATTACTTACTTAATATATGGCTGGACCTCGTCACAGTTTAGAAGAACATACAATGTGGCATGATCTATTTCTCAATCATCCAATATTCAATCTTTATATACACCTGATGGTCGACCAGAATGATTGAAGATGGAAAAAATTGAATGATCTGGCAATAGGTCAACACCATGATCATTTCGTGGACCTTGTCTGATCCTTGATTGTACATCAGGTCCAAAATAATGCGAACAAAAAGTTGAGGTTTCTTCTGTGATGTATGCCTCGCAAATGGAACCCTCCACACGTGCCTTATTTTTAACTTTATGCTTTAATGTGTGTAAAAACCTATTGGGTAAATAAAAATATATTAACTCAAGTTTATAGGTCACATAAAAAAGGATATTGTGTAATGTTGTCATTGTAATTACCTCTCAAATGGATACATCCAACGATAGTGCACTGGACCGCCAACACGTGCCTCATAAGCTAGATGTATAGGTAAGTGCTCCATTGAGTTAAAGAACCCGAGTGGGAAAATTTGCTCCAGCTTGCAAATGGTTATCTTAATGTTTTCCTCCATTATTTCTAGCTTATCGACCCTAAGACTTGAAGAACACAATTCCCTAAAGAATTGACTCAACTCTGCTAGAGGCTTCCATATAGGGTCTGGGAGTGCTCTTAGTGCAATTGGGAGGAGGCGTTCCATGAAAACATGACAATCATGGTTTTTCATGCCATGCAACTTTGCTTCTCGCATGTCTACACAACGAGCCAAATCAGATGCATACCCATCAGGAAGTTTTAATTGATATACCCATTCACACACTGCTCTCCTTTGTTCCACGTCAAGAGCATATCTGGCCTTTGGCTTTAAGTACTTGCCATTGCCTTGTGCCACTAACTCTACTTCCCTACGTCGACAATACTCTTTTATGTCCATCCTAACCTTAATGTTGTCCTTTGTCTTGCCCTTGACATCCATCACGGTATTAAAAACATTATCAAATACGTTCTTCTCAATATGCATTACATCCAAATTGTGGCGAATGAGATTTGTTTTCCAATAGACAACTCCCAAAAAATGTTTTTCCTTGTCCAATTGTGGTATGTCCCGTAGCCTTGCATGCAAATTGGACCTGTTTCAATTATTCTGGCAACGCCCAAACTCGACCCCATATGTCATCACCGCTCAAACGTGGTGGAGGCCCACCCTTCTCAACCTTATTCTTAACAAAAGCATCTTGGTTCCTTCGAAACGGCTGATTCATGGGCAATAACATTCGATGACAATCAAAAAATAATGTCTTCCGACCATGCTTTAGCGTGAATGCTTTTGAATTCTTCATGCAATACAAGCATGCTAACTTACCTACACTCATCCAACCTGATAACATGCCATATGCGGGAAAGTCATTAATAGTCCACATCAGTGCAACCTTCATCTGAAAGTTTTATTTTAGTGAAATATCATATGTTGGCATGCCAATATCCCATAACATTTTTTACTCGTCTATGAGAGGTTGTAAGAACACATCTATTTTTGATTTTGGATTATGAGGACCATGGATGATTATTGTAAGAAACAAATACTCTTGTCGCATGCACATCCATAGAGGAAGATTATAAGGAGTGACAATCACAGGCCAACTTGAATAGGTTTTTCCAAATTGACCAAACAATGTAAAGCCATCATCACACAACCCAAGCCTGACATTGCGTGATTCATAAGCAAAATTAGGATGCACATTATCGAAGTGTTTCCATGCTTCTCCATCAGATGGGTGGGACAACACTCCTGGCTCCCGTGGGTTTTCATAGTGCCATCTCATCTCCCTAGCTGTTGTCTTCGACAAGTAAAGCCTTTGAAGCCTGGGTGTTATAGGTAAATACCACATCCGTTTAATTGGAACATCCTTTCGCCTCCCAGATCCTACCTTGCGGCTTGTATATCGTGGGGTATGACAAAACTTGCACTCGATTGCCTCAGTATCATCCTTGAAATAGAGCATACACATATTAACACAACAATCGATCTTTTGGAACCCAAGGCCCAACTTAGAAACCATCTTCCTTATCCTGTAAAAGTCCTTGGGCATCCGGTTGCCTTCGGGCATCAACTCATTTATTAGTTGCACCCAAGCATTATAGCATTACTCAGGTAAGTTGAAATCAGCCTTAATGCTAAGCATCCTCATCGCTGTAGAAAGTTCGGTGTGAGTACTGCAACCATCATATATAGGTGTTCTTGCATTATCCAACATTTCATAGAAGTCTTGTGCATCTACATTGGGCTCTTCTTCTTTGTTCTCCAAAATATGGGCTTTAACAGAAGGACCTGCAGCATCCATCACCATTGCATCATATGCATTTTGATTATCCTCAGAAACCCCTTGTGCTTCATTATATGCACCAACCTTCGTTCGCACCTGGGATTCCATGGGGGGCTCTTCTTCCCCATGGCATGTCCAGTAATAGTAATGGGCCATGAATCCCTTCTGATAAAGATGCAATGTCACATCATCCACACTTAGGAATTTTCTACATCGACACTTAACACACGGACACCTTAAGGTCTCATTATCCCGCATGAATTGTGGTCGGGCACATATATAATGTATGAAACTCTCGACTCCACATAAGAACTCATTTGTTAGCCCTCGACGATTAGGTGCCACTCTGTTATACATCCATGCCTGTTGCTCACGTACATCCATGATCTGCAACAAATTCGCATAAATTCTTAGCCTACATCGAAACTCTCAACCCCTATGGTTAATGTGGTCAACTTATCTTAGAACCCAAAATAATTACTTGTGTTGATTTAGTTATTAGTTCAACCAACATTTCCCTTTCTTACTCTCACGAGCATCCCCTATCTATCTCATTAATTAAACACATCTAATTAACTCTCCTCTCTTTATCTCATTAATTAAACACATCAAATTAATTAAATATTTAAATCATAAAACTAAATAATAATATATTTATAATACATGTTTTGTGTTAATTATTGATTTTTCTCCTTCATTGGATGTAGTCTTGAGAATTACAACACTTTGGATTTATAATTCAACTGATAATGGAGTGAAAAAAATGTTAATGAAAACTTAAAATTTGTTTTTTTCAAATATGTAATTTGTCTGTTTTAAAATAATAGAGTAAAAATGATGAAGATTGATCGAATAATTTAATTTATTAAGTTACAAAAATTTAATATCACTAATAAAGAACATGTATTATAAATATATTATTATTTAATTAATTTAACATGTGTTAGTGGATGTTAGTAGATATTCATTTGTTATTTGAGAGCTAGGATGCATTTAGCCCCTATCACACCTTTAGTTTATTATTTCTTTTAATTTTATATGGTAATGATCACAAGCTCAATTTTGTATGGTAATGATCATAACTCTCGGCCCATCCCCTCACTTGCCTTTTTCACTCTTTTTTCAATTCTTTTAATATTAAATTATCAATTCTTTTAATGTTGTCATTGTTATTAATATTAAAATATATTAATGCTATGGCCTTGGCGAGAAGATTCTCAGCAATGCCTATTTCCAAATCAAAAGTTGCCTTATTTTAATTAGAGTTAATTATATAAATTTAGTAATATGCCAATATATAAAAAATAAAAATATATAAAGAAATAATGTTTTATTCCTTCAAATTAAATGACTAAATAATATCAATTTTATAAATGCACTCTTGGATCTAGCCACTCCCATCATAACGCCCACATCATCTACATTAATTAATTATAATCTTCACTCTAATAATAATAATAATAATAATAATCATATATGTAATAATAATTATATACAAGACACATAAACACATTTTTTTGGAATAAACAATCATCTTCCCTCGAAGCTGCCTACTATGTATACAAATGTAAAATAAACAAATAATAAATGGTTTCATTGTTAAGACATTCATTCATATATACACAATTATATTCTTGTTAAATTAGTAAACAAATCATCAAACACAATATTAAGAGATATGTATGGGATGAATGAATAAAAATATATATTAATATTTAAAAAAAAACTAAAGAAGATGTGGGTGGAGATGGAAAGTGGAAAACTAAAAATAAGGAGACATGTTTTAACATCTAGCCATGTCTCTTTGTCGTTTGCTATTTCTCACTCATTTTAACACCTCAAATCAAACAAAACAGCTACATGCATATATCGTGGCTAGCAAATGTAGAGAGGAGCAAGGTTTTGGTTGCAAAACTTGAGGTGAATAGGACATAGAAGATGGGACATAGAAGAGTACTTGAAAATTGATCGACAAAGTTGGAGGAAGAGGAACAACAGTCGATCTGGAGGCAGCGACGAACAACCGGAGGCGAAGGTGAAGGCAGTGGCAAGAGTGAATTTACACACACACATAGAGGAGGTAGAAGGGGTGAGTGATAAGTTTTAATTTTCAGACAAAAGATACAAAAACTAATAGTGAGACAGTAAAGCGTGCATTTAGCCCCTATCACACCTTTAGTTTATTATTTTTTCTTTCTTTTATATGGTAATGATCACAAGGTCATGATTCTTTTGTATAGTAATGATCACAACTCTCAGCCCATCCCCTCACTTGCCTTTTTCATTCTTTCTTCAATTCTTTTAATGTTGTCATTGTTATTAATATTAAAATATATTAATGCTATGGCCCTGGCGAGAAGATTCTCAGTAATGCCTATTGCCAAATCAAAAATTGGCTTATTTTAATTAGAGTTAATTATATAAATTTAGTAATATGCCAATATATAAAAAATAAAAATATATAAAGAAATAATGTTTTATTCCTTCAAATTAAATGGCTAAATAATATCAATTTTATAAAAATTAATCTTATAAAAATATTAACATTATATTAAAAATAATCTCTTGACAATCACATGAATTTTTATACAATAAATTAAATATTAATATGTATAATTTTTAAATAAGTCAACAAGTAAATAAATATCAAAAATTGTAATTTTAGAAAAAAAAGATAATGTTTTTGTGATGTTTTTTAATCAATTAATTTATTTTAATTAATTTATTCTAATTTTTTTATTATAAGCAATTTCTAATAAATATAAAATTATAAGACATAAAATTTATTAAATTAAATATGATCATGTAATTAATCAGTCTAAAATTTAAGGCATATATGTATGTAGGATAAATAATATAAATGGTCATTAAATTTTATATTAAAATATAAAAATGTTAGTAAATTTTTATTTAATAATATTATGTTTTATATTATATATTATATAACATTACATAACATATATTATATTTTATTTAATTATATTAAAATTTAATTATATTGTTTTTATTTAATTGATAAAAATGCAGTAATTTATGATTATAATAACTAATAAAATAATAATCTAAAATATAATAATAAAATGATAATTTATCAATTGATATCATTTTATTTTTTTGTTTTATCAATTAATCGCAATCCTCCACGGTAAATAAAACAAATAAAAAATTCGTCTCTATACATATATATAATATATAATATATAATAATATACGTATATATAATATATAATACATATATATAAATAATATAATAATTAATAATATTAATAATTAATATAATAATATTAATTATTTAAAATATTTCTTTAATATTTTCTTTTTCTTTTCCTTATTTTTTTTCTCCTCCTCCTTTCTTCTTCTCCTTCTTCTTCCTTCTCCCTTAATCTTTGCGCTTCTCCTCCACGCACGAACATCGCACACCTTCCAGATCCACTAGTTGTGTAATATCTCAAAATTTTGGAGACGATAATAATTATTAAAATTTCAGTATTTGGGGTTCGTATTGAATATTTGAGGATTTAAGATAATCAAAGAATAGTAAAAATAATACTAATAATAATAGAAATCATAATAATGGTAAAAAATAATGCTAATAAAAGAGATAATGATGATAATAAAGCTAATAAATGTGTAAATTATGTTAACTTAACTTAAATTAATGAATTAATATATAAATACATATATATATATTTCCAATAGAGATAATAACAATAATCATAATAATAATAAAAGAATAAACCTAATTAATTCAAATTAAATTAAATTAAATTAATATGTATATTTGTGTGGCTGTGCGCGTGTGCTTGGAGGCCAAGAATTGCACAGTGGCCATGTCTTCAAACTAAAACAAAAGAGATAGTGGGGGAGCGAGAGAGAGAGGGAGAGATGAAGGGAAAGGGAGAGAGATAGAAAGAGGGAGAGAGGCGCGGCGGCCATGGAAGCTGGCCGAACTTTACTCGGCTATGGCAGCCGAGCGAGGAAGCAGTAGCAAGCCAGCAGGCGCGGTGGCGTGCGGTGGCCGGCTAAGGATGGGTGAGGGTGGCCGGTTGCAACAGCAGCGGAGGCCATCGCTCGAGCTGGTGCGCGCACCATGGAGAAGAAGAAGAAGAAGAAGAAGAAGGAAAAAAAAAAAAGAAAAAGAAAGAAAGGAAGGGAGAAGAAGAAGCATAGCGCGCAGGAGCAGAGGCGCGAAAGAAGAAGGAGGAGGAGGAGGATGAGAAGAGAAGGAAAGAAAGAAAATAAAATAAAAGAAAAATAAGGAAAATATATGAAAAAATAAAGGGATCTTGGGATTATTTCGATGTGAAAAGTGATCAGGTACGTGGGTAAAAAATAGTAGGAGCGTTGTATGATTAAATTATAAATTTTATGTGGTCAAATTTAATTAATTTAAGCTATGGTCCTATTAAACGCAGCAAAACGTTTTACTTTGCATCGGGAGCATAAGAGAGGACGAAAACAACCGTTTACAGGCAAGCTCCTAACCATCTCCTCGTGTTCTTCATTTCTTGCAAGAGTCTTCGTTATTTTTCATATTTTAAACCTTTTCTCACCATGACTCGGTTCCACGCATAAATAATAATAATCTACGTGGTAACCACTTTACGACTTTTATTTTATTAATGGGTTTATTGTTAATGGAATGAGCTAAGCAATGATGTCTCGGTGTCTTTCATTTCAACTGTCACGGAGCCTAGTATCACTCTACCTCCCTTGGGAATGATGCCGAACCCATTGGGACTAGGTTTTTAGAAGAGTTGATTATGGATTAATAGGGTTATGTTACTAATTTATTGTGAATGTGGAGACAAACTCCTATGTATGAGAAGATATGAGAATAAGAATGATATAATAGAGTTTATGTTTTCATGGAGAAAGTTTATGAAATGATAAGCTTAAAGTGACTAAGTTTAGTGTTACCAATAGGTGTGTCTAAGGGTATGGGGTACAAAGCCACTGACTGTCGACCGTAGGTTGTGGTAGTTGATGGCTGGATGTATGGGCGTCAGTCATCGGCTGTTACGATAAGTGCTAGATGGGCCAGAAGAACTAGTACTACCAGATTCCCGCCTTGGTTTGTGCATATCATAATGTGTGTGCTGCATAGGGCTTGGGTTGCATTCACGTAGGGACATGCTTTGTGTGTGTTTGGATGTGTGAACATCTGCATGACCTGGTTGGTCTAAGAGCCAATTTGGGTACCCTAGGCGAACATGTGCATTTAGAGCATGCCGCATGTGTGTATTCCTATGTGGGCGTAGCATACCCTGATGCTTGGTTTATGGGGGCCTTGCCATCACGTTTATGCTACATAAGCCATTGCATTTCCTATTTGTTGCACTGCATGGTGAGAATGTGCAGTTTTAAATGTTGAGTATAGATGGTGGACGTGGCCACGGTAAGACCTTGGGGTGAGACCCACGGCAACAACAAGACCAAGGGTTAGAGTCCCACGGCAACAGTAGGATAAGACGGTATGATGACATGAGAGAACATGTTTGGAATAATGATAAAATAGCCTATAAACAGCTGCCAACAGGTTTGTATGTGAGACTTGGGTGCCAATGTGTGTTTGATGTGGGCCCCAAGGACCGTTTATATGAAGTTCATTATATGCTTATGCATTTAGAAAACAAAGCAGGTAGTGGGCATGGCATGGCGTTGCATGGGCATGAAATGCATGGGGTGTTATGGGAAGAGTCTCGTCTGTACCCTCCAGCCTTTCTTTCTTGAGCTTGCTAAGTCTTGTGACTCACGTTTGTTTTCCATCATTCCAGGTAAGAGAAGCGTCTGTGATAGCAGGTACGTTCAGCGAAGTTTAGGTCCAGGCCGTCGTGTCATGATAGCAAGTGCAGAGCTCTCCCGAACCTAGGTCTTGGGTGTCATTATGCCTATGTTAAGGTTAATGTTTATGTTTTGAGATTAACGTATGTTATGTAAGCCCAAGTGGGCCCAAGTGATGAATGTTGAATAGTTATGTAAAAATGACTATGAGATGCTATGTGATTTAAAAGATATGATTTTAATAAGGGCGGTGTCTAAGTTCTTAGTTATGTTATTGTTCTATATCACTCAAATAATGACCCTCTCAAGGATCCTCTATTCACGGTAGGGGCTCCGGGAGGCAAGCCATTACAAGTTGCTCCCGTCGCCACACACCTTCCAGATTTGCATCGCCTTCCAGATCCATTGGTTACCTACAACATATTTTGCTATTAGTGACAATTTTTTAGTGACGCTGTGAATTTTCGTCACAAAAAGAGTACTTTTTGTGACGGTATAAACATTTCGTCACCAAAATTTGTGAACTGTTATTTTTTTGTGATGATTTTGAGATTTTGTCACAAAAAAACGTCATGCATAAATTGGCACCAACTTTTAACGCCAACACCTAATTGCAAAAAATGATTTTGTGACGTTTTTGTATTTGTAGGTGACAAAAAATAAACGTCATCATATTAATATTATATTGGGTGACGATATATTTGTGTCACAAATGAATAGATGATTATCTGTGACGCATTAGATATCGTCACAACTGCAAATACTATTAGGTGACGTTAACTTTGGTCACCCATTGATAGTAATATTTTAGTTTGTTGCATAAGATGACAACTTTAAGAATGTCACTAATGAGTATTAGATTTGCGGACGATATGATATGCATCAGGTATATAAGAATAACCTATTTGTGATGCATTAGATATTGTCACATTTGCTACATGTCTTAATCATTTTAGACTAGGTTTCAAATTCAAATTGATGACGAGTATGTGAAGAGCAGTGTTGAAAAGATTTTACAAAAGTTATCAAGAAACCAACAGTATAAACTCCACCAATGCTTTAAAAAGTATTCATCAGTGTAAGAAAGCTCGTCGAAACAAGCCTACCAATTTTAACTTGAGTCAAGAAAATTGGGATAAAATATGTGACATGTGGAGTGATCCTAAATTCCAAGTATGTGATATTATATTTGATTCATCCTTATATATATATATATATATCAAAACACATGTCACTAACTCTTTTAAATTAAATGTTCTACTTCATTATTTATACATATAGACTAAAATTATAGGAAAGATGTGCAAAGAATGCAAATAATCGTCAGATGGTACAATGGTCTCATAACCAAGGCTCGAGGGCATTTGTAGCAAGTCGTCACAAGATGGTAATATTTTTATTACACATATATTTTGATAAGTTATTGGTCGTGTTTCATTACTTACATTGTTTGAATATCAATAGTGCATGGATAATGAAGAGCCTAATAGGATAGAGTTTTTCAAGGCCACACACTACTCAACACAAAAGGGATGGACAACACCTACAGCAGAAGAAGCTTATGTAAGATTAAATCATTCTCTCTTTATAACTAAAATTTTATATTGAGTATTTTAATTGATGTTGCTTTCTTCCTTCAATGTCTAGGACAAAATGGTTGAGTTGCAAAACCAACCCATAGATAGTGAGAACCCAATGTCTGTAGATGACATAGTGGATAGTGTACTAGGCACTAGGTGTGGATATGTTAAGGGACTTGGGTATGGACCTAAACCTAAATCATTTAAAGCTTCAGAAATGAGGACTTATAAGTTGGAGGAGAAGCTTAAGAAGACTCAAGATGAGCTACAAACTTGTCGAACAAAGTTTGAAACAACAATAACTCAATTAGAAGGGAAATTGGATACTATGATGAGCAATTACAACCAATTACTACAATTTTTGGTGAGTTCAGGGACCCAACTACCTCCTTCGATTCTATCTCCTTTAACCCCAAATCAAGGTAAGAATAAAATAACTACTTTTCTATTTACTTAATTGTTAAATAAACTTTACATGTGTCCAACTTGATCAAATTTCCATCTTGCATTGCATGTTTCTATGCTTCCAACACAATTACAAATGTGATTGATTTCAGGTTCAAATGAATCGCATGCAGAATCAACTGAAGGGTTGGAGAGAAAAGGTTGAAGTATATTGTGGTGGTACTTGTATTGTCACATTTGAACAAGTTTTGTGAAATCTACTTCGTTAATTCATAACTTTTACTGAGATACTAATTAGATGTTAATTACTTCTATATTTTTGGATGTGTCATATTGGGATTTATTTTTTGTGACAGAGATTTGATCATCATATATCAATCCATTTTGCGTGTGTAATATGATTTTAGTATTTTTAATTTCAAATTTTGGATCAATTGATAGTGAGTATAATATTTGTCAAAGAAAACATTTACAGGTTTAAACAATTTGCTACAAAAATAATTTTGTCACTTATTAGATTGTGCAATTTTGGGTGACGACTTGTTTTTGTCACCAAATTAACAAGTTTAATTTATGAATTTATGACAATTAAACTTTTGCCACCTATCTACATATACATATTCGAGTGACATTTTATTTTTTTGTCACTAAATAAAGATAATATATAATTGTATGAATTTAAGACGTTTTTAAATTGTCACCAATTGGTTATCCTATTATTTGACAATTTTTTTAACGTTACAAAAGTCATGCCTATAGTGACGGAAAAGTCTATATGTGAAAAACATTTTCTATTTTTTGTGGCAAAAAAATTTGTAAAAAAATATATTTGATAGGTGACGATATATATGCGTCACCAATTAACATATTGATCCAACTTATTAGTGACGAAATCAATATTTGTGACGAAAAGTAGTTGCCTTTTGCAACGACTTTTTGTGTCACCAATTACATGATATTTTGTGACGTTTTAGTTTGCGTCACCAAATCAAACTTGATCAAACTATTTAGTGACGATTTTATCTAATAGTGATGAAATATAAAAAGACTATAGTGACAATATTACTGTCACTATTGTCATAGTTTTTTAGTGACGATAGGAATTGTCGCAATAAGAAACCCCATCACAGTTGTTTTGTAACGATTTGAACTCTAAGATGACGCAATTTTATTGGTTTTCGTGGAAAAAATTACGCGTTACTAAAAGAGATGCCTTCGGTGACAACAAAAATTTCGTCACCTTTCCTTTATGCATTTGTGACGAAATATAAAAAACGTCACTAATTACTTTTCCCTACGGACCTAACGTAACGATGACTGTGACGCCAAAAAATCGTCACCAATACAGTTTTGTGACGAAATTCTAATCATACATGACGATTTTGTTTCGCCACTAATGACCAAACTTCCTGTAATGTAGCCGCGCACCTTCCAGATTTGCATCGCCGCTAATGCTCTGCACCCAGGTCCACTGTTGCTGCCTCCTAGATCTGCACCAACAGCCACCGATCACCATCTCTTAGATCTGTCGCTACCCCTTCTGCAACCGCCTCCAGCGCCTGCTTCGCCGTTGGCCGCGAGCCACCGTGCGGTTTCTCCGCGCCCTAAATTGTCGATCGCCATCTCTGACGACCCAAACGACCCTCTGTCAGCCAGATCCGACTGCCGCTCGGCTTCCTTAGCCGCCATCGCGACCATCACCGCCTCCACCGGCCATCAACGCCGCTACCTGCTTCCGTCAGATCTGAAGCCAAATTTGAGCTGATCCGATCCGACCTGACTCGATTCAAGTTCGACCTATCCAATAACCCATATCTGATTTGACCCATCTAAGTAAATCTGATCCATACATGATTTGTTTAGATTTAGCCAGATCCAGATCTATCATGCCAAGGCGCAACATACCAAAACCTCGGTCTCGATGCGGTGCCTGTGTAGTCTTAAATAGAGGATGCAATCCACAGTGCATCTTTGCTCCTTACTTTCATTGTGAGGATGGTATTACTCGCTTTGTCACCATTCGTGATGTTTTTACTATCAAAAATGTCGCCAGCCTCCTAACTTCACTTCCAGTCAAAGATCGATTTTGGGCTTCTAATACACTCCTCTTTGAAGCTCAAGCCCGACTTCAGAATCCTGTCTATGGTTGTGTATCCCACATTCTAGCCCTTCAACAGCAGGTTAATGATTTACAAGCTTATCGAGCTTATTTGCAAGATTCACTATCCGCATATTATTTTTCACATCTCCAACCTATTCCTCAACTTGATCAATACTCAAGCCAGAATTCCGATCTTCCCATCATCCTAGAGGACGTCCTTTATCCTAGTTTCCCAGAAGCTATTCTTCCACCTTACCCTGACGAAACTAGCAGTAGCCAGATGCCACCCTCAGATGACATCGATGAGTTGGGACCTATTGTGTTTGGCAACCATCGTCGTTCATGAGCATCGACCACGTTATCAATTTTATGGTTTGCCTTTTTTCTTTTGAGTAATTGTATGGCTTGATTTCCTATAACTATTTTGAACATATGGAATGAATATTATGCTTTTGGGTACTTTTAACGTTTAATTCCCTTGTTTTACCCTCGATTGTATATTGATTATCAAATATCTTACCCTCTTGCAGCTGTTTTAATAATTCATCAAATCGAGATAAAAATATCGGCTCTTAATTATCACCTAATAATTCACATCCTTAATCAAGTCACACATAGCTAAGTATCCCTTATTTTACCCTCGATTGTATACTGATCTTTTATACTTTATCATACCCTTGATCTTATCATTAATTATTATATAACATTTGTAGTGTTTGTTTATTACTAATTGTGTGAGTAATTGTTTAAAAAATTAAATTAAAATTTTAATAATAAAATAATGGAATAAATTAGAATAAATTAATTGATTAAAAATAAAAAAGAGTTAATATATATATATTTTTAATTTTTTTATACATTTTCTAAAGTTTTTCCTTGGCTAAATTTATTTTTTTTATTATTAAATAAATAAATTTTGCAATGATTAAGAACGTTAATAACTATTACAAATAGTGCGATCATTTTATATATATTTATTAACTATTACAAATAGTTAATTATTATATATTTAATATATTTTTTAATTTATAAATTTTTATATATATTAGTTTACAAGTATATATACTTTATTTTATACTTTATGCACATGAAATATATTAATTTATGTGTTTAGAATTTAATTTCTATATCTATAAATTAATATTTTAATATTTCATATTCTATAAATTAATTTTACATTTTATAAATTTTAGAGGAAAAAAATTTCTCTCAAATTTGAGACGAATTGTCTGTCGGCCCAATGCAATTGAGTATTGCTATTATCTCCATAGATGAGCAACATGAAGTGGGAACCCACTTTCATACTTTTTTAATATTTTATTTTGCATTCCCTCTTCTCTCTCTCAACTCAATGGAAACCAACTTACACACGTTTTTAATATTTTTAATGTTATAAGAAGAAAAAATGTGAAGGCAAAAAGAATAAGAAAAATAAAAAATAATAATGACCAAAGAGAGTAATGATGATTTTGGTCATAATGATGAGCAAAGAGGCAGGAATCTTCCCACCTCATTCTTATTTTTATTTAATAATATTATATTTTATGTTATATATTATATAACATTACATAAATTTTTACATTTTATGTTATAAATAATATTTTATGTCATAATTATGTTATAAATTTTTTACATAACATATATCATATTTTACAAAAATTATTTTCACAAAAAAGACACTACAAAATTATTTGTCGAAACCGCCACAAAATTCAATAATAAAAAAAATCAAAATTAAAATTAACGGCGATTCTGTCGAAACTGTCGCAAAATTCAATAATAAAAAAATCAAAAATTAAATTTCAAAAAAATAATAATTTAAAAATTAAATAATTTAATTTAATATTTTTGTAGTGAGATAAGGGAGGCACCTGGATCTATGATTCTAATAAATAATTTTATTTTTATTTTCTTCTTTCTTTTCTACCTCCCCTCTCTCTCTCACTATCAAACTCCACCAGCACCGCTTTCCAGATCGTCACCAGCATCGCTTTTTAGATCCACCACCTTCCAGATCTGCACCAACACCACCATCCAAATCCACTAGCACCACCTTCCAGATCGTGTAGCACCGTCTTCCAAATCTGCATTGCCTTCAAGCCTGCTCAAGCTGCAAATATATCGTTGCCTTCAGATCCACCTTCCAGATCCATCGCTGCCTTCAGATCTGTTTCTTTATTGTCATTGCCTTTCAAATTTGCACCGCCATCGTCGTTGGTGCTACCCAGACCCGTGTCTGCGGCCACCCAGATCCATACGCACCACCGGCTTCCAGATCCATTGGCTCCGCCTTCCAGATCATGGTGAGTTTCTAATTTTTTTTCAGGTTTTGCAGTTATTTGTTGGTATCGCCCAGACCCGTGTCGACAACCACCCAAACCCGCATCCGCCACCGCCTTCCAGATCCACCAACTTCTAGATCCGTACCTACCACCCATATCCACGTCGGCAGCCACCTAGATTTACCCAGTACTTAGATCTAGCTAAATCCATCTAAATCTACCCAAAACTTAGTCATCCAAGAAGAAAATGCGTCATTTCTTTATTTTTAAGAGACTAGTTCGCAACTTTACCCAGTCGAAACTAGCAGCAGCCAGTGGTCATTCCCAGATGATATCAATGAACTTGGATTCGTTGTGTTCGACAACCATCATTAATACTGAGCATCGACGAAATCTAAAGTTATTAACATGACTAAATTAAATTATTGCTTTGTAGATTTTGTAATGAAGTTGTACCCTTTGAATATTCTATAATTATTTTCTTAGATGTTGTGTAACTTTGGATATGTGGCTAGAAAAGTTAGCATGTAATTCTGACAGATGAGCTGCAATCATTGTTTTTTATCATTCTAGTTAAACTAAAATAAATTAACTAATTAAAAAATGAAAAGAAGATTTGTATTTATTTTTAAAAAAAATAATAATATTCTATATTTAATATTTATTTTAAAAATTTATATTTATTAATTAATATTTAATATTTAATATTTATTAAATTAATTAAAAAGTAACATGTGAGGGCCTCCTTCGTAGATTTGTAAACTTAATTAATATAATAATAACTTAAAATTTTAATATATATAAATTGGTTTAATATAAAAATTTATTTATTTGCTCACTCTAGCTATATATAGCTCAGCTGGGCCGTAATATTAATGTTATTTTATTTTTTTTCTTAATTCTAAATTTTTAATAAAAAATTAAAAATATTATTTTATTAAAATTTTTAAAAATAATATTTTTAATTAAAATTTAAAATTACCAAAAAATAAATATTATTTTATTATTTTTCAATATTTCCAATCAATATTGACACCAAAAATTTGGCATTAATATTTTATGACAAAATATCTTAATATTAAACAAAAGTCAATTTTTCAAAGTTTTATTCATATTTTATTAATGTAATGGAAAAAATATTACAAAATTTATTAGCCTCGATCTTATAGTTAATTATTATATAACATTTGTAGTGGTTGTTTATTACCAATTGTGTGTGTAATTGTTTAAAAAAATTAAATTAAAATTTTAATAATAAAATAAAAAATAATGGAATAAATTAATTGATTAAAAAATAAAAAGAAGAGTTAATATATATATATTTAATTTTTTAATACATTTTCTAAAAATTTTCCATGGCTAAATTTATTTTTTTATTATTGAATGAATAAATTTTTTGATAATTTATAAATTTTTATATATATTAGTTTACATGTATATATACTTTATTTTATATTTTATGCACATAAAATATATTAATTTATATGTTTAGAATTTAATTTTTATATCTATAAATAAAAATTTTATATTTTATAAATTTGAGAGGGATTTTGAAACGGAAAAATATCCGTCACAAATTGAGACGGATTAATTTCCGTCTCCAAAATTCCTCTTAAATTGAGTGGAGTTAGAGATGGAAAAAATCCGTTCCTACATCCGTCTCAAATTGAGACGAATTTTGAGATAAAAAAATTCGTCCCTAATTTGAGACGAAAAAATTTTCATCTAAAATTTCCTCTCAAATTGAGACGGATTTAGAAATGGAAATAAATTCATCTCTAATTTGAGACGGATTAATTTTCATATCGAAATCCGTCTCAAATTAGAGACGATTTTTTTTCATCTCTAAATCCATCTCAATTTGAGAGGGATTAGTTTTGGTCTCTAAATCCATCTCAAATTAAAGAGGTATTATTTTTCGTCTCTAAATCAGTCTCAAATTAGAGACAGATTTTTTTTCCGTCTCTAAATTCGTCTTAAATCCGTCTCTAATTTGAGACTGAAAAATCCGTCTCAAAAAATTCGTCTCTAAACTATTATTTTCTTGTAGTGATTAATTTAAAAATTATTTACTAAATTTATTTCTAGGTATAATATTTTCCTAATAAATTAGGCGAAAGTGTGTTGAGGAACAAAAACATGGTTTTGGGGGTCTTTAATTAACAAGATGAATTTGGTTCAATTGTTTATCATTTTATTTAGGAAAAAAGCGCATAGTTTTGGTAAGCATTGTCAAATTGTATTAAAAGAAGCTGGGGTTTGCTTTGTGAGGACGATTTTGAGTGACTTGATGGGTTTCCTTATCGTTATGTAAGTACTAAAAAAATGATATTTAATGTTAAATAATATCCAAAATTAAATCATCTTAGCACAATGTTTTCTTTTCTTTGATATAAAGGACAAACTAAATGTAATTAAGGATTTAGTAATAATAGAACAAGTCAATCTCTATAATAGTATTATAGATTAACAATCTTCAAATTATTATTGGTATGTCCTACGCAAAAGTCTGTTAAAAAATAAAAAATCCAATATAATTAATTGGGCTTAAAGAGAAACAAAATCCTGACTAAATGAAACATTGGGAGACCAAAACTGTCTCTTGGAGACTGGTACACCAGGAGACTATAAGGTTTTTCAATAATTGGAATACACTGGTGTATCGACTGGTCGGACGAAAGATCTTTACAGTCGCCTAATTTCTAAGTAACCGGGATACCTATAATCTCTTGGAGACTGCTCGATAGCAGGAGGTTGAAAGACCAATAGGTCTCCCGAAGACATATACCAGGTGACTATTTATGTCCCCCAGAGATGGTAAACCACTAAGTAGATTTCTTCTTTTATTGGGCCAATTCTCACAAAACGTAAAAATGATAACTTTGTTAAAAAAAAAAAAAAAATCATCTGAGAGTTTTACGAAAATGATAGATATTATCCATAAAAATTTTTAATTCTAATAAGACTTAGAAATCAAGATAAACATTACGTGTAAAAATCATAATTTTAGTAGATCTCGAAAAATTCATATTTTTTTATAAATAAATAGTTTCTTATTTCAAAAATATACGTCTCCTATACTGGTTTATATACAATCTTCAATTCTTCATTATCTTCAATGTTTTATTTAAATATCAGAGTATTTTATTATTTTTAATGTCTTTAAAAAATATATTTCTCTGGTTATTCTCTTTCTTATAAGCTCCAAATAATTTGATAAATAATATTTTTATTTTATAAATTTATTGTTATATTCAAACGAGAAGAATTATAAATAAACAATCTTGATCTTCAACTTAAGTGGTCATTGAGGATCAAGAATCTTACTAAGAGTTAATTAATTAATGATAAGAGTTGTTAGCTCTCCACTTGATAAACTCAATTAACGATTGACAAGAGGGTTAAAAAGATCGAGTAAGATTTGAACTCAATATCTTTGTATTTACCAACACGTAACACACTATAATTACACGTTTAAAAGTATTGGGTAAGTCTTATTATAACTTAAAATCTTTTTAAATGAAGTATTAAATTCCGACACAGCACTTATTACATATTATTAGAGTACAAGTTCTAACTTCAGCCATCGTTTACGTGTCTCAGGTTATTAAGAAATCAAATTAAATTGAGTAAAATAAAGGCAAAAAAAAGTTGGTGGGAGGGTGGGAGTTGTAGAGAGTAGAAAGTGGCAAAGGAGTCGGTCACTCAGTGCATAATGGGTGGGGGTTGGGGGTGCGCTGCCTCCAACCTTCACCCACCAACTCATTATCTCACGAGTACATCTGGCGGCAGTTGAGGATTGGTGAATGTGACCCATTTGAAAGCCGTTCTACCATTAATTAGAAGCCGTATGTATATGGATAAAACCGTGTGATTGGTGAATGCGTAATATATATATATATATATATATATAGGACCGAAGGAACTTTGTTAATATTGCACCTTGTACATGATATATTCAATTGATATATGTATGTGTATATTCTCATTTGTGATGTTGTTATCTATATGTACAGGTAGGTGTAGATTTAAAAAATTAATCTTAAATATATTATAATTAGATCATGAATAGGTCTAATTTTATATTAAGATTGATGATTATCAAGAAACAAATATACCTCTTTGGTATTGGCAACTTAATAGTTTGTATTTTGTGCTTGTAATGACATAATGTATAAGTTTAACAATGTTTGTTGTTTTTATAACTTAGTATTTTTATTTATATTTAACAATGTTTGTTGTTTGGAATTTTGATTATAGATGGATGAATGATGAATTGATGATAAATAGACTTAATATTTTGAAATTTCATATTATTTAGTATTTTTAAAATTAATAGATGAAGTAATTTTGAAATAAATACATGTACGTCACTACAAGAGTTCCAACTTTTTCCGACGGTGAAAAAACTGCCAGAAAAAGTTAGAAAACCGTCGGTAAAACTTTTACCGGCAATAATTATAACCGCCGAAAATACCTCCATAAGGAAAGTTTTACGGTGGTTGAAAACCACCGAAAAAAATTATTTATCGGCGGTTTAAAAGTAATCATTCCTTGCGGTTTCCAAAAACCGCTGGCAAAATTCTTTCTTTGCCGGCGATTTAGGTAGAATTTTTCCGGTGGTTATCGCCGGTAAAGGTTAATGGCCGACAAAAGCCAAAAACTGCCGGCAATTTTTTAAAAAAAAAATTAAAAAACTATACATACAATCAATAACCCACGACAACAAATAACCTGTATATTTTGCCACACAACAAAAAACCACCAACAATTTTAAAAGATTCACCCGCACACAATAAGTATAACAATTGTATACAATAGATCTATTTAAGTACAACATTATTTAGAAAGATCAATCTCGTCTCGTCTCATTACACAATACCATACAAAAACACATACAAAGCAACTCTAAACTAAATCATATCCTAGTGGCCTCAGATAACCCTTGATTACGCCACCATGCCATTCTCCAACCAAAATTGCATATCATATTTTGTTGATCTACATTGAAAAATAATAGATCCATTAAAGTATGTATGTTAACTATGAAATTGCATAAAACATGTCAAAAATTACATAATAACGGTATATAATAAATCTATTTAAGTACAACACATTTTAAATTTGTATGTACATTAACTATAAAATTGCATATCATAATAAATGCATATAAGACAAAAACACTTACATCAAAGACCCTCCATGGTATCGTAGTTTTACTATTATTAGCATCCCTCAAGACACGCATCCCAGAAAATTGTCGAGGCAATGGATATAAAGGTTTCGGCACTTTTTGAATACTAATTTCAACAAACTCATTACCTAACTCTACTCCCCCTACAGACTTGGTTGGATCAAAGGACACAACGATTGTCTCAACAACAATGTGGCGAGGTATTCGTCCATTCATCAAGTGAACAAATTCACCAATCTGTGTTTAAACAAGCATAAATGATTTTGAAGTATATTTTACATTTTAGTATATTAACTATTTGGTAGCGAATTACCTCTAAATTTTGACCACATTCAGGTGTCGATAATCCAGCACATTCAGCTTCGGGTGATGATGTGCTTGTATGTGCGGCAGAAGCACTGGCATGTGAGGATGACTACATTTCAAAATAGTTTAGTTAATATATATAGTAAACATGCAATTTTAAATCACAAAATGCACTAATGGAACAACATACATGTCTTAGTTGTGGTGTATTATCTAGAGCTGGTGGTGTATGTCCCATTGCCTCAAGTATTGCACGAACTTGCATTTGAACTTGACTTTGGATTTGAGTTTGAAATTTTTCTTCTAGCTCAGCAGTAATTTGCGCACGCATTTGGTCATACTGTTCTTAGGGCACTTGATACTATTGTTTTTGTCTAACCTTAGTTGGGCATGTTCCAAGTCCTCCCATCCGTATCCTGCCATGCCTATCTTTGCCTAGTATTTGAGTAAAGACATCCTCTAGCGAATCTGGAGTTTGTTCGTTACCAGGTATTTGTGACAACTTTTCATCTATTTGTTCCTTAATAAACATTTCACAAGTTAGTTACATAAGTCGACAAGTGAAAGAAACAAAATATGTCTACAACTTTCAAATTTTAGAAAGACATACAATTATAAATGAAGATGTAGAGTCTACTATCTCTCCGCTCTTTTTGGTGTGTGTCTTTTTAAAAAGCTTGATTCTATCTGGCTCATCTCCATTTTCAATAGTCATCTAAAAACATGTATAAGAGATGAAATATATTAAATGTTTAAAGTTTAGGCATTACTAATTAAATTATCAATAAATATATATAACTAATATCCATTATATTCTTACCTGGTGCCTAACCTGAGGATGTGATCGCCTACCCCTGGTGTGACCCATCTTTTGCTTATCTCGATTGACACAATTTGTCGCACTACGTTCCTACTTGTAATATGATATTAAAACTAGGTATAGAGAATCCATCTGATATATCTATCATACATAAATCATACAAACCTGTGCTTGCTCACATCCCCAATACTCCACAAGAACCTTCCACTATTCTGGGTCCACCCCAGGCAGTATTTTTGACAGACGAGTCGCATCTGTCTCATGGCAATCATAATGCCTCTTTAAGGTGGCTTTGTACTCTCTCCACTTCTTGGAAGCATGTTGCAAGCAAATTGATCTCCATGTTGTTGATACATCAGTGTTATCTTGCAATGATACCCTTATTAGAGTGTAAAAGCTTAGGGTTAGATAGCTAAGAATCAGAGACTTTATTTACTCATCAATACCTCTTGCCAAATATGCTCCTTATATGGTTCCATCCCTGGTGACCTCCAATCAATAAATGTAAGGGGAGCAATACTTCTTACCATCATACCTAGTTGCCAACTTAGTTTCCATCTCCCCAACTAGTTGTCTTTCAGTATCAAATTCAATATGAATCTTTTCCTTTCCCCACTTTGAAATTTGTCTTGATATTTCTCTGCATTCTTTGGCCGTAGATGACATGGAGCTTGTACTTGCTAACACATAACAACACAATAAATTCACATTGAATTAAGAAAGAATAGTAATTTATTATTGTTCATATAAATTTTTGATATTTACCTTGCTGACTACGTGAGTCTTGGGGGTTGGATTTTGAGTGGATCAAGTCCTCTTCAAGATGCTAGAGATGTGACGGGACTGGGTTTGGGGTTGGTTGATGGGATGGAACTAACTGTGAATCATTGTGGTGTGAATCTGTACTGCGTGACATGGATCCAATTGGCCAACGAGTCTGCCTCTTAGGTGCCATTAGTGTAATTGCCTATTATTGATTTGAATGTAAAAAACAATATGTTAGCATATCAATTTAGGTTAAACAAAAATAACATATCAAAACATAGAAAGCTAAAAATATAAACATATATACATACCGCATCCTTAAATATTATGCAAGGAAGACATATACATGCCAATTTAATATTAGAAATCATTATCATCACTATGTGCAGTATAAGGAATAGAATTGTCGTCATCATCTGATACTTGTATATCAACTAGCATACTATCCTCATCAGATTCTCCTAACTCTGCATGTAAGGACTGATCACTGTTGATTTCAACATGATTACTAATTAAAACATCTTCCTCGTCATAGCTCCCTGACACATTTCTTTGACCCATGTTATACAAATCTCTAAGTGTCATCTTCATAACAACATGCCATTCTTCATCAAGAGGATCAGCCACATACCACACTTGTGATTCTTGAGTTGCAAGTATAAAAGGTTCGTCTGTTGGTTTATTCTCTTGATATATTAAACAATTAAAATTTACATTTATGAAATTCAAACTGTCAACCTTCATCCCTCTGTTATTATCAACCCAGTCACAGTTAAACAAAACAAATTTGAACTCGTTAGAGTACCATATCTCAACAACATCTGTTAGGACTCCATAGAACATAACGTCACCACTGATAGGATGTTTATCTTTTGAACTAGCATAACTTTCAGTATTTGCAGTTAGTAATACTCCACTGTTTTAAGTCATTCTTCTCCTTTCTCGACGCCTCGTGTAGAATTTGAATCCATTTATGATGTACCCAAAATACTTCCATGCCCATGAGTGAGGCCCAGCAGCTAATGTTTTCACTTCATTGGGTACATTGTGACCACTTACTTGCAATTCATAAACCTATTTTGTAACATGCTTATAATTCGTTACGCAAATAAATAAATGCAAATTCTATATTAGATGGTTAGACATGGATGTTTAGGGTGTGGTGGCAGCATGTTAAGACGTCACTTACATGTTTTTTAAACCATGATGGGAAGTTTTCATGGTACTTTTGTGTAATTTCACAATTGGTAGCACCTCTTCTTTCCAATTTAATAGATTGTAAGTGTGTCCTGCATTATATGCAAATAATAGGAATTATGGAATTAAAGTATAATTTTGATTTTTTTTATTATGAAACAAAATTGATCAACTAGATTATATTATAATAATCTTACTCTCGATAAAACAAAATTGTACTACAATTTGCTAGCACATAACGATGGGCTTGCTGCAATGAAATCTCATCCAATGTGACTAATTTCCCTTTTTTTGGGATAGGTTGACCATGTGCACCCTCATAATTTTGAACTGGCCTATTAAACTTTGTTTCAACGTCATCCAAGTACCTTGCACAAAAGGTCAAACACTCTTCTGCCAAGTAACCTTCAGCAATAGATCCTTCTGGATGACTTCTAGTCCTTACATACTTTTTCAACGTCAATAAGAACCTACATGATAAGTTACATTGTCAAGTAAATCCACAATATTTACTTAAAAACGAACAAACAAATTCACAAATAAAAAAAAATCATGGCTTAATATACCTCTCGACTGGATACATCCACCGGAACATTACCGGTCCCACAATTTGGACTTTGTCAGGCAAGTGAACAACTAAATGCTCCATTATATTGAAGAATCTCGATAGAAATATTTTCTCGAGGTGATAGAGCACCAATATAATGCGTGACCTCAATTGGTTACACTCGTCTATTGTAATGTTTTTAGAACACAACTGTTTAAAGTAATTGTATAGTTCAATCAAAGTTTTACTAACATACTTCCTCTTAAACACCCTCCTAATTGCTAATGAAAGCAAATGTTGCATCAAAACATGATTGTCATGGCTCTTAAGTCCAGTCATTGTGTGTTCTTTGAGTTGGACACGACGTGATATGTTTGATGAGAATCCATCGGGTGATTTTATACTTTTCAATACTTTTAAAAATATATGTTTCTTTTTCCGATTCAACATGAAAGGTGCAGGAGGTAAATACTTCCTCCCACCTAAACGATCTTCAGGATGCAACTTTTTTCTTACCCCTAGTTCTTTCAAATCAAGACGTGCTTTCAAGTTGTCTTTTGTTTTACCCGAAACATTTAATAACGTCCAAATTATGTTGTCACAAACATTTTTCTCAATGTGTGTGACGTCGAGATTATGTCGGATCAAATTGTCTTGCCAATATGGAAGCTCAAAGAATATACTATGTTTTCTCCAACCGCCCATTCCTCTCCCAGCACTATCGCCAGAATTCTCGCGGTTTCCATACATCTTCTTAACAAATTCAATATCTTTGAATACATCATAGCCAGATAACTGAGGAGCAACACGATTCTCAATTGTTCCATCAAAATTCTTCTTGTATAACCGAAAAGTATGGCTCATGTCCTCTAAGAATCTACGGTAACCCATATAACAAAACTTACCACCATGTTTTAACCATTTGGACTCCGTCTCTTTCATGCAACAAGGACAAGCAACTCTTCCTCGAGTACTGCATCTAGATAAATTAGCATACGCAGGAAAATCATTAATCGTCCACAACAATGCTGCATGCATGTGAAACGTTTCTTTTCTTAAAGCATCGTAAGTTTCTATCCCCTCGCTCCATAATTCCTGTAACTCTTGAATCAACGGTTGCAAAAACACATCAATATTGTCTCCTGGTGCACGAGGTCCATCAATCACTAAAGACAAGATGAAGTAAGGTTCTTTCATACACAACCAAGGCGGTAGATTATATGGTATTAACACAATTGGCCAAATACTCTAGATAATGGTCATTGTTCGAAATGGATTAAACCCATCAGAAGCCAAACCAAGTCTAACATTGTGACTATCTTCAGCGAATTTCGAATGTTGTTCATCAAAAGATTGCCAAGCCAATGAATCAGCAGGGTGTCTCAATATACCATCATTTGTTCTACCTTCTTCATGCCACCTCATTAATGATGTTGTTTTGTTAGACATAAACAATCTTTGTAGTCTCGAAATCAAAGAAAAGTGTTGTACTTGTTTAGAAGCGATTTTTTTCACCTTCGTTATATCATCGTCCACGTGCACCTCGTATTCTTTGTACCTTGACTCCCCACAAAAAGTACATTTGTCCAACTTTGATGCATCTTTCCAAAAGAGCATGCAATTGTTAGGGCATGCATCGTACTTATAGTACTTAAAACCTAAATCCTCACTCAATTTCTCAGCCTCTCAATACGATCGTGACAATGACACTCCTTCTAGGAATGCCTCATTCAACAACTCAAGCAACATATCAAATATTTTATCCAACAACCCACCCAATACCCAATACCTTCAAGTGTTGTAAACGAACAATAAACAATAATGTTGTGAAGTTCTTACAACCAGTCCATAACTCTGTTTCTACCTTCTCCAACAATTCATAGAATCTCATAGCTTCTTCATTACTTCCAACATTGTGTCTAGGAACTCCATGTGCATCATGTATCATTCCCAGCATATCATTTTCAATATTACATTCCCGATCTTAAAATTCTTCTCGACTATGACAAGGCACATATAGCTCTCCATGAACCGTCCATATTATGTAATTAGTGTCAAACCCATTCAGAATGAGGTGTTCCTCCACAACATCTCATTTATGAAAATATTGGTTAACACATTTAATACACAGACAATATATGCTTGCCCTAGGAGCCTTATGTCTATAGGCAAACTAACGGAACTCCTGAATTTCTTGTTCGTATCGAGGATCTAGCCTGTTCAATATGTTAATCCAACTCTTATTCAGCTCCACTAGAATAATTTATATATCAAACCTGATAAGAATAAGGATTCAATTAAATAAGAGAAACAACTTGAATTAAGAATAAGGATTCAATTAAAACAATTTGAATAATTTATATATAATTTTTTATTATTTTTTTATTAGAAATATTAATTTTTTGGGCTGCGCTTTAAAGTTTGATTACTGAGAATGATTCAAACACTCAGTAATCATTTGTAATTTTCTTCAACTATATTACTTCAGTACTTTTGTTTTGGTAAATTATTGTCCATAATTTACTAAAACACCATATAGTAGGGTACCAAATTTTAATTTCACTAGACTAAGATCAATTACATAAACTTAGTTTGTTAATTATCTCTATTGATCTAAGACTAGCTACATATGAAGACTAATCATTTGTCAAAAAAATATTAGGATCCTAGCATAGCTGTTTTGTGTTTCTTCTAAATATTGATGGGTTCTTGTCTAAAGAAAACCCCACAAAAAAAAAAAAAAAAATACTTGGGTTTTAGTCAGACATTATAATAAAATCAAATAATAAATCTTAAGAACAAGCATTTAATTTTATCAATATATATATATATATATATCTCATTGATTAGTAAAATTTCATTTTTATATGTACTTCTCCATAAACACACTGGCAGGGCAAGGAACATGTCAGCCATGTGAGAATAAATTAAGAATAAATTAGGTCAGACTAGGGATGATTAAAGTAATGAAGGGAGCAATCAGCATGAGGAAACAAAAATCTTCTTGGAAACTTTCCTGAGAAAATTTTCACTACTTTTACTGGCTATCGTATAACCCTTGAATCATGGCTGTCTTATAACCCTTGAAAATTTTCACTATTTTCAAGATTTTGAGTGCAAGTATATGGCTTATGAAGCATAATCATGACTGCGACCTCTAATTAAATTAATTTGGGGCTGTGATCAGTGAACCTAATATTTTGCAATGAAAATGGTCATGTACATTACTTTAATAGCTAGCAGCTGCCACTTGTCAAAATATGATAATGTGGACTACATAAAAAATTAAGAAAATTTAATTACTAACCCATATATCAACTCCCCGATCTAGATCCATAAGGTCACCCGCTTAATTTAATTCAGAGTGTTTTGTTTGCTTGTAACAAACAAAACACTCTGAATGCAGGTCTTTTTAAGACAAAGTTAGTACAAACTCATCGAAAGCAATTAAAGACTAACAGGTACCAAATCAGACCCATACAGAGTGTATCACTAGTTTCCATTAATGTTTCCTTGAGATGGCTTAGTTTGTTAAATTAAAGCTTATTGTTTTGTCATCTAATTGCTTTCCAGTTGTAGACCACATCCAAAGAAGAAGGCACAATCAAGCCATTAAATAAACAGTGACACAACAAAACCATTTTATATATCTACAGATGGATGATGATATGATATCCATTTAGACCTACCTGCTTCAGAGAGATTTCATTTCAATTCAATTCTCTGTTTTTAGTTATAACAAGGCCTATCTATCTATCTGTCTATCTGTCTGTCTGTCTATGATTAATTATCAGTAAAGGAAAACAGGTAATGAAACAAGAGCAAGAAAGAAGAAAGAGGGTAGCAAGGTGACCCTCACGTGGGTGAATTATATGCAATGCATCAACTAAATTAAAACAAAAATGAAGTGAAGTTACAGCTCATGCAAATTGAGGTTGAGGATGGAAAAAGTGATTTGAGTTCACAACCACATACTCATTCCCTTTGGTTTCTTTCACTGATTCGATTCACCAAACAAACATATATGGCTGTGGTTTGCCCAATTGCTTTTTCATTTCATACACCAAATTAATTTGTTTTCAAACTCAAAACTCTACCACAACAACATAACTAATCCATTTGCTCAAACATATTGATATGCTTGTTTTGAAGACAAGCATATCAATTGCAAGCTTAAAGTGAAAACAAATGGCTTAGGAGTACATTTCAGAGTTTGGTGATCTTAGACAAGAAACAAAATGTGCCCAGCTAGACTCTGGCTCACAAATTCTAGCTTCTCTGTTAAATACTAGAATTGTGAAAGCTGAGGTTGAAGTAGAGAAGTATGAGAAACAGTGTACTCAAACAAGAAGTTCAGTGTTTAATCCATTTTCAGTTGAAGAAATCCAAATCTATATATATGATCTACTTCCAAAATTGTGAAAAAAAAGAAAAAGAAAACCTACAATAGACAAATCAAAGAAGAAGCTTCAAGGCTAACCTTTTTTGAGGGTGAAGGCGAGAGCGAGCGAGCACGAGACTGATTGAGGGCGAGAGAGACAGAGACTAAAAGGGCGAGAGTAAGAGAGACTGAGAGTGAGCGAGCGAGAGCGAGGACAAGGGCGAGGGCGAGGGAGGTAGCGACTCAGTGGCGAGAGCGAGGCCGAGTGAGCGAGCGAGAGAGACACAGTGAGGCCCGAGCGAGAGAGGGTTCTAAGGTTTGCAAGGGGGGATTTTGGAAGAGAAGGGGATGAGAGGAAGATTTGGGGGGGGGGGTGCGAGAGAGGGGGGAATTTCCACGGTGTTATATTAAATCATATCCCCGACGATTTATAAAAACCATCGGGGAAGTGTATGCTATACTCGGGCGGTTGTTAAAACCGTCGGGGATGTGTATGCCATACCCGGTGGCTTATTAAACCGCCGGGCATTTTGGTGTATTCCCGACAGTTATTTAAACCGCCGAAAAAAGTTCGTCAGCAATACCCCTTCTTCTTGTAGTGTGTATTTCATTTATAATAAGAATTATGTCATTATAAACATATGTTTACATAAATTAAAGGGTATTTTTAATTATCTGTAAAATCTTACAATTTTACGATACAATTTTATGGACCCTCTTACAATCCCACTTAAAACCTCAATTGTGACAACTTTGGAGCGAACCTCAAAAGATAGATGATTTTGAGGCCAGGTGGTTAGCAGTTACGTTGCCCCCAGGATGTTGGAGGTTGTTGCAATCTTAGTGCATTGAGGAAATGAGGATTTCATCAGTAGAGGTCATAAAATAGATATAACCACCCTGAGCCATAATATTTGAGGGCCCACATACATCTAAATGTATCAATCCTAACAATTCAGTAGCCCTTTCCTCTTATCCAACAAAAGGAAACTTAGTCATTTTTTCGATAACATCTGAATGTATTAATCATTTATGGATTGTTGATTCATGAGGCACTGACTATATAACAAGAGACAAAAGTTCCTTCGTGGAATATGGTCAAATACCATATAAAACTAAGTGGATCTATGTGGGGAAAAATACAAGGGTTGAAGTTAAAGGCATTTGCACCTGAAATTTGTGTATGCGTGGTGGTCAAACCTTGTATGTACATGATGTATTGTTTCCTCCAAAAATTTGATGAAATCTAGTCTCTATACATGTTCTTCTCAATTGTGGATTTGATATGTATTTCCATGATACAATGGTTGAATTATTTTTAAATTCAAGATATTATGGATGTGGTAATTTGAAAAAAATAGTTTAATAATACTTGATATAGATTATGCTTCATGTAGCAAATTACAAAGTACTAGTTTTTCCCTCACTATTTCTTCTAGAAATTCGCATGAAGAAGTGAATATATGGCATGCAAGATTAGGTCATATATATAGGACAACATAGATTGGATAGATTAGCAAAAGAAGGCTTATTAGGCCAAGTTGTGAAAGTTGTCTAATAGGAAAAATGGCAAGAAAACCATTTGGCAAAGCGATTAGAGTTGAAAATCCATTGTAATTAATTCACTCCGACATATGTGGTCTAATGAATGTTAGGACCAGGCATGGAGGTATTTATTTCATCACTTTCATTGATGACTATACTCATTTAGCTTTGTCTATTTGATTTCTCATAAGTTAAAAGCTTTAAAGTACTTTAAAAGATATTTGAACTTAGTTGAGAATCAATTAGATATAAAAGTTAAAGTATTAAGAACCAATAGAGGTCGCGAGTATTTATCTAAATAATTTAAATTATTGTGTGATGAAAACGGAATTAAGAGATAATTGACCAGTCCACATACTCCACAATAAAATAGTGTTATGGAAAGAAGAAATATAACTCTTCTAGAAATGGTTAGGTCAATGATGGAAGAGGCAAAGTTGCCAATCACCTATTAGGGTGATGCATTGTTGAAAGTTGCATATCTACTCAATTTAATAACCTCTAAATATGTACCTTTTACCCCATATGAGTTATGGACTGGAAGAAAACCTAATCTAATTCATTTGAGAACTCGGGGATCTGCAGTCTATGTTCATGATCCTTCTCACAAACATGGAAAGTTGGCGAGAGGCAAAAAGAGTATATTTGTAAGATACTTAGCACACTCAAAAGGATATGTCTTTATTGGTGATCAGGCAAGTGAAAGTGTGATTAGTGGTTAATTTTGTAAAAATTATGTTATAATTACACCTTTCTTTTGATCTTAAAAATGGCTTAAATTAGATATTAATATATAATTTATGGTTATATGCAAGTTTAAATTGAAAGATGAATGAAATGAAGTTCTAAAGTAAATAATAATAATATATAAAATTTATATATAATACATATACATCATTATATGCATGCATGTAATATATATATAATATAATCTAATATATATATGTGCCATGTGTAATACATATATAATATATAATTTATTAATAACATTAAATTATTTTTTTTACCCATGAAGAATTCAAGCCCATGAAGACTTAAAGTCCATGAAGAATTCAAACCCATGAAGAATTCAAGCCCATGAAGAATTCAAGCCCATGAAGAATTCAAGTCCATGAAGAAATCAAACTCATGAAAAATTAAAGTCCATGAAGAATTCAAGCCCATGAAGAATTAAAGCCCAATTTGAGCAACCCATGAAAGATATTATTTGGAGAAAGCCCAAGGATTATTTTTAATCCTAATGAAGATTAAAAAACCAATTTATAGAAATCTATTTTTATTTTTTATGTGAGAGCTTTATTAGGTGTGTTTTTTAGCTAAAATCCATTTAACTATTAGGTGATATTATAGCTAAAATCTATTTAACTTTATGAGTGCTTTATTAGGTATGTATTTTAGCTAAAATCTATTTAATATTAGGTGTGTATTATAGCTAAAATCCATTTAACTTTAAGTGTGTGAGTGCCCATTAGATATAATTATGTCTAATTGAATAATTGAAATTGTGTGGTTTGTATTGCATCTTGTGGCCTATAAATAGCTCACTTGATTGCATTTGTAAGTGTGATTATTATTCTTGAATCAAAGTTTAGTTATTTCCTTAGAATTCTCTCTTTGAGAATTGCTTTTGTTCTCTCTCATTTTCTTTAGTTTTTTCTCTTGTGATCTTATTTCTTCCTTTCTTCTTTTAAATTCTTATGTCATTTATTATTACTTTATTATTCACCACCTAAATGGCTGGTTAATTTATGCCTTTAAATTTCTGCAATTTTAATTCTTATCATTTAGTTATTCACCGCCTAAATGGCCGGTTAGTTTATGCCTTTAAATTTCTGCAATTTTAATTGCTGTCATTTAAATGTTCACCGCCTAAATGGTCGGTTAGTTTTTGTTATTTTAATTCTTGTCATTAAAATTCTGTTATTTAAATTATGTCATTTAAATTCCTGTCAATTAATTAATGAAAATGAGTAGCTAAATCTAATCTTCGGTTAAGGCAAGGACAGTGTCCAACGCCAATGATTCCCAAAAAAAAGCTGCGCTTTAAATGAGTAACATTAATTTAAATTTCAATATGAGTCTGTATTAATTATTAAAAAATCACTAGGTTTGAATTGGAGCGTAAGCCTACCTTAGAGCTTTCATACCATGTATGAGAGTTACTAGAACTGGAAACGCTATCATACTCAAACCCGGATGATTAATTTAGTGTTTTGTGTATTAATTGCAATTGGACTTATGGTAGTTGCTTAAATTAGAATCTCACATATCATGTATGGGGATTGCTTAAACTAGAACTATCATCATCTTTAATTGCATTTAATAACAAACCCTCATATTTGAAATTAAATTAATGTTACTAATCTTTTATGCTAAAATTTGGGAATCAACGGGTTGACACTGAAATTGTCTTAACTCAAGTACTATCCAATTTTATATTCTCACTTAAAGTATTTATTTCAATTACTGCCTTAATTTATTTCCTAGTATCTGTTGTTTAAAAAACCATAAAAAACCTTGTTGCTAATTTGTCCAAATGCGTGTGTGCTTGTGTGACATTCTTTTTATTTTGCCATAAATAAATCTCTCAGTGGACGACCTGGACTCATTCAGAAAATATAAATTTAAGTTTGGATTACAACTGCACTCGTACACTAACGAGTATAAACCTCTCACCTAAATAAAGAAAAAAATATAAAATTTTTATTGTGTTTTGTTTTGTGTTTTAATTGCAGGGTGGGAGTGCAGCCAAATTTTGGCGCCGTTGCCGGGGAGATTGAGGCAAAAACAAAAAGAAAAAATATATATAAGAAGAGGCATCTCCTGATAAATTCGGTAACTCTGTTTCTTTTTACTTTATTTTTATTTGTGCATAGTGTATGATACTTAGGTCAGGTAAAACTACAGAATATCAATCACTCATGTCTCAACACAATGAGAACATACCACTTGCACACAACATGTCTGCACATGGTAGTGACCATGGTGACCCTGATCCCATTGATCAGGGTATGATCAGACCCCTTAGGGAGTATCTTCATCCTCTTAGGCAGACAACCCCCTCATGCATTATTCTTCCCATCAACCATCATAGGTTTAACTTCAAACCTAGCATAATCCAATTGTTGCCAACTTTTCATGGCATGGATTCTGAAAATCCATATACTCATATGAAAGAATTTGAGGAAGTATGTAGCACTTGCATGGACCATACAGCAAATGAGGATATCATAAGATTAAAACTCTTTCCATTCTCACTGAAAGATAAGGCAAAAATATGGTTAAGCACTCTCCCGCCTAGATCTATAGGAACTTGGAGAGAAATGCAAACAACTTTCTTAAAAAAATACTTCCCTGCCAACAGAACTGCTACTCTTCAAAGACAAATCATGAACTTTGCCTGTAAATCAAATGAGAATTTTACTCAAGCGTGGGAAAGGTTTAAAGACCTTCTTCACACTTGTCCGCACTATGCCTTTGAGCAATGGAGAGTGGTCAGTTTCTTTCATGATTCACTCACTCCCCAATTGAAAATGCTAGTTTCTACAATGTGCAATAGAGAATTCTATGAGAAGACTCCAGAAGAAGCTTTCCACTTCTTTGACACATTGGCTGAGAATACAAGGAACTGGGAAGTTGGTCCAACATCTGCTCTTATTTCAAGAGAAAATCCACAATCTAGAGGGAGATACCAACTGAGTGAGAGTGACGATTTAAATGCAAGACTAACTGCTTTAACAAAGAAAGTTGAAAACATGCAACCCAAAAAGGTGCAATCTGTTAATCAAGTGGAAGTAAAGTGTGCTGTGTGTGATGCAACAGATCATTCAACTGAAGAATGTCCTACCCTACCTGCTTTCAAGGAGGTATTGTATGGGCAGACTAATAACAATCATTCACACAACTTTGAGAGGAGACAAAATCAAAATCAGAGTGGAGCCTATTATGGGAATAATTAGAACTACAATTCATACCATCCCAATAATATAAATCACCCCAATTTTTCTTGGAAAAATGATTCTGGAAATCATTCTCAGCCTCCCTTCCCTACACAACAACACACCTTCCAACAAAATCAAGGTTCTTCATCCAATACTTACCAACCTCCTCATAGAAGATCTTTGGAAGATACCTTGCACCAGTTCATCCAAAGTCAAACAGGTATCAACAATCAGGTTGCTCAGCTTGTCAAAAATCAAGACCAAACAAACAGAGCCATAGAAGACATTAGAAGCCAGTTAACCAAGATAACACAAACATTGAGTGTGAGAGAACCCGGAAGGTTTCCATCCCAAACTAATCCTAACCCAATTAGGCAAACCAACCAGGTAGAAGCTTCAAATAGTGAAATCAACACTCATGAACAAGTGCAAGCAGTGACTGCCCTAAGAAGTGGAAGAATAATTGAGAAACCAACTGATCCTAGGATAAACCAACATGTTGATAAAGAAAAAGAACCAAAAGATCATGAATCCACCGTGAAAAAAAAATGAAAAAAATGAGAAAAATGAAAAAAATGAAAAAAATGAGAAAAATGAAAAAAATGAGAAAAATGAAAAACAAAAAGAAGATGAGATAGAAATTCAATACAGACCCAAACCACCTTTTCCACAAAGGTTGAATCATTTGAAAAAAGAGCAACAAAATGCAAATATATATGAAGTGTTTAAGCAAGTGAGAATCAACATCCTGTTGTTGGATGCAATCAAACAAACACCTTCATATGCAAAATTTTTGAAAGATCTGTGCACTGTCAAAAGAAAAACAAATGTGCTTGAAAAGGCATTCCTGACTGAACAAGTCAGCGCCATTCTCCAATTGAAAACTCCTCCCAAATACAAAGACCCAGGCTGTCCAACCATTACATGCATCATAGGAAGTCAAAAGGTTGATCGAGCACTCTTGGATTTAGGAGCTAGTGTCAATTTGTTGCCATACAGTGTGTATCAACAGTTGGGATTAGGTGAGCTTAAACCCACTAGAGTGACCCTTCAGCTGGCTAATCGATCAGTTAAAGTTCCACGAGGAATTGTGGAGGATGTTCTGGTACAAATCGATAAGTTCTACTTTCCAATGGACTTCATCGTTTTGGACACCCAGCCGCATCAGGGGCCTCAACCTCCTGTGCCAGTCATCTTAGGTCGACCATTCCTTGCCACATCAAATGCCATCATCAACTGTAGAAATTGTGTGTTAAAGCTATCTTTTGGGAACATGACTGTAGAAATGAATATCTTCAGGGTAGCTAAACATCAGGACACTGAGAGTGAAGTGGAGGAGGTAGACTTGATCCAAACACTGACCAATGACTATTTTGAAGAGTTCATGAGAAGACCCAAAGAAGGAAATTAAGATCTTGAAGAAATAAAAGAAGTGGAAGTCATAGGCAAAGAAAGTGAGAAGCCTACATGGATGCCTGGTTTAGAGCCATTAAGGAACTTGAACAGTAAGCTCATGGCTCCTGATAGCCATCAGTCCACGCCTGAGAGAAAGCCATTGCCCAGTGATTTGAAGTATGTCTTTCTAGGAGAAGGGGAAGCATTCCCAGTGGTGATCTCTTCAAGTTTGACACCTCAGCAAGAGCAACAACTGATAGAAGTTCTAAAAGCACACAGGAAGTCATTAGGATGGACCATTTCAGATTTGCAAGGTATTAGCCCTTTGATCTGTACTCATAAGATATTCTTGGAAGAAGGAGCAAAACCAGTTAGGCAAATGCAAAGGAGATTAAATCCCAACATGAAAGAAGTTGTCAGAAAAGAAGTGCTTAAGCTATTGAATGCTGAAATAATTTACCCAATCTCTGATTCTAAGTGGGTAAGTCCAACACAGGTAGTACCCAAAAAGTCTGGAGTCACTGTTGTAAAAAATGAGAACAATGAACTGATTCCCATGCGCATCCAGACATGATGGCGTATGTGCATTGATTATAGAAAGCTCAATTCTGTGACAAGGAAAGATCATTTTCCTTTGCCTTTCTTGGATCAAGTTCTGGAGAGAATAGCAGGCCAAGCCTACTATTGTTTCTTAGATGGGTACTCAGGGTACAATCAGATAGAAATTGCACTAGAAGATCAAGAGAAGACAACTTTCACATGTCCATTTGGGACATTTGCATACAGGCGCATGCCATTTGGGTTATGCAATGCTCCAGCCACCTTTCAAAGATGTATGATGAGCATTTTCAGTGAAATGGTTGAGCAGATTGTTGAAGTATTTATGGATGACTTTTCTGTTTATGGAAATAACTTTGAGGCCTGTTTGGAGAATCTGAAAAAGGTTTTAGCAAGATGTGAGGAAACAAATCTGATACTCAATTGGGAAAAATGTCACTTCATGGTGAAACAGGGCATAGTCTTGGGGCACATCGTTTCATCTAGGGGGATGGAGGTAGACAGGTCAAAAATTGAAACAATTCAAAAACTCCCCACCCCTAGGAATGTGAAAGACATCAGAAGTTTTTTAGGACATACAGGGTTTTATAGGAGATTCATTGCTTCCTTTAGCACCATAACAAGACCCTTGTGCCATTTGTTGTCCCAAGATGTTCCATTTGAATAGAGTCCTGCCTGTCAAAATGCTTTTGATAAATTGAAAGATGCACTTATTTCAGCACCTATCATTCAGTCCCCTGATTGGTCCCTCCCGTTTGAACTTATGTGCGATGCTAGTGATTACGCGGTAGGAGCTGTGTTAGGGCAGAGGAAGGATAAGAAACCTCATGTGATATACTATGCTAGCAAAACTCTTAATGAGGCTAAAAAGAATTACACCACTACAGAGAAAGAGTTACTAGCAGTTGTCTTTGCCCTGGACAAGTTCCGATCTTACCTCGTAGGGTCACTAGTGATCATTTTTACTGATCACGCTGCTCTGAAGTATTTGTTCACAAAGCAAGATGCAAAACCCCGTCTTCTCTGATGGATCTTACTCTTGCAAGAATTCAACATTGAAATCAGAGACAAGAAGGGAGTAGAAAATGTGGTGGCTGACCATTTGTCAAGGATTCTAAGTCAAGATCTCACACAATTTGATGAACCAATTCATGACAATTTTCCTGATGAGCAACTGTTTGAAGTGAATGTTATTCGTGCATCATCTGTTGTCCCTTGGTATGCCGATATTGCGAACTACCTGGCAACTGGTCTGATCCCAGACCATTGGAGTAAGCAAGATAGGCATAAATTCTTTAGAAAAGTCAGAACCTTCTTTTGGGATGAGCCCTACCTCTTCAAGTATTGTCCTGACCAAATCATCCGTAGATGCATACCCGATCATGAGTAACAAAGTGTCATCAATTTCTGTCATACTCTTGCATGTGGAGGCCATTTTTCTGTCAAGAAAACGGTTGCAAAAATTTTTCAGAGTGGATTTTATTGGCCGACACTGTTCAAGGATGTGTACAAGTTCTATTCAAATTGCGATCGATGTCAAAGGTTAGGAAGTCTGTCAAGGAGAAACATGATGCCATTACATTCGATCCAAGTGTTAGAAGTTTTTGACTGTTAGGGTATGGATTTTATGGGCCCATTTGTCAATTCATTTGGTCATGAATACATCTTACTTGCTGTTGACTATGTATCCAAATGGGTATAAGCAATCCCGGCCAGAACAAATGACTATAGGACTATCATGAAAGTTTTGAAAGAAAACATATTCAGTCGATTTGGGATGCCACGAGCAATCATCAGTGATGGGGGTTCCCATTTTTGTAATAAAGTTGTGGCAGGATTAATGAAGAAATATGGTGTACTGCATAAGGTTGCAACACCATACCATCCCCAAACCAATGGTCAAGCCGAGCTAGCCAATAGGGAGATTAAGCGCATATTGGAAAAGACAATTGCTGCTAATCGTAAGGATTGATCCTTAAGACTAGTAGACGCTCTT
Organism: Diospyros lotus; assembly: GCF_014633365.1. Taxonomy (NCBI): domain Eukaryota; kingdom Viridiplantae; phylum Streptophyta; class Magnoliopsida; order Ericales; family Ebenaceae; genus Diospyros; species Diospyros lotus. The sequence continues at coordinate 38,722,176 of NC_068339.1, read as the reverse complement.
TGGGCATACAGGACAACTTACAAAACAATTTTGGGAATGTCTCCCTATAGGCTAGTATACGGTAAATCTTGTCATCTGCAGGTGGAAATTGAGCATAAAGCATATTGGGCAATTCATTAGATCAACAAGAGTCTAACTGAAGCAGGCTTATCCAGGAAACTCCAATTGAATGAACTTGAGGAAATTCGGAATGAAGCATTTGAAAATGCACGATTGGCCAAGGTTCGCATGAAAGAGTTACATGATCGGCACATCATTCGAAAAAGCTTTCAGGTAGGGCAACGGGTACTCTTGTATGATTCTCGATTGCATCTATTCCCAAGAAAATTGAAGTCTCGATGGGTCGGCCCTTTTGTAATCAAGTCCATCTCAGGATATGGGGTATTTGAGATAGAAAGTCCGGAGTCAGGACAGCTTCTAACAGTCAATGGTCATATGTTGAAACCATACCAGGGTAGTGTTGAGAAGAATGAAGGAGTTGTGGATTTGGATGATCCACCATCATCTGATGAATAAAGGAAGTTTCATGTCGTCTGGGAATCTGACGTTAAAAGACCACATTTCCATTTAGGTTAAATGGATGTTTATAGATCTGAAAATAAATAAATAAGTAAATAAATAAGAAAAAAAATAAAATAAAATAATAATAATAATAAAGAAGTATATATATAAGTTGTTCATTTTCTGCATTATTTAATTAACTTTGATTCAAATAGTATTTCTCTGTGTGCAGTCTAAATAAAATTTTTTGCATACGAGTTCATGCATTGAAGACCACCAGGTATGCCTATCTTCTATCCTTTTATTGCCGATTGAGGACAATGCGCAATTTAAGTTGGGGGGTAAGGTGTACTTGATTTATTGGTATTTGAAATTGATCCATTGTGCAAATAATTTTGTTAGACTCGATAATATTGTCTTGTGTGGTATGTATGATTTTATTGGGCTCCTAAAACAAAACATTTATTAAAAAAAAGAAAACTAATAATAATAAGAATAAGAATAAAAAAATTTAAAAAAATAAACAATAAAAAAAATAATAATAATAATAAATAAAAAAATAATAAAAAAAATTGAATTGAGAGAGACAGAATTAACGCTGGTGGTAGCCATCTTTTCTTGGGCAGTGCAATCACACTGCCCTATAAAGGATAAGGCACACTGTCAAATGTTGAAAAATGAGGCACCAAGCGTTGAAAAAAAAGAGACGCCAAGCCTGATGGTGCAATTATGGCATGACTCGACTCGAGTGTAGAATAGTGATGACCATTGCTCTATAAGAGACTCCATATCTGTATGAGGCAAGTCACCCCTCTTGAGCTCAATCTTCTCTCCTTTGTGTTATTCTCCGATCAGGTACTCTCATCCCTTTTGTAAAGTTTATAGTTCTTTACTTTCTTCTTAGTATAATTTAAAAAAAAAATGGATCTTTATCTCTCAAAAATTCACAAGTACTATCCATCTCTCCCTCAGAATGATTTGAAAAAAATGTATGCTGCTAGGTGTGAAAGACTTTGGCTGTTGATGCGTAATAACATCCCTGAAGATATTCGTTGGCTAATCGAAGCAAAAGCTCGATTAGCTGGTGAAACTTCACCTAGTTTTAAGCATTTTCCAGGCTTAGGGAAGAGTAGTTTTGCGAAGAAAAGAAGAGCAAAAAGAGTGAATGGTTGTTACAAATGTGCTCGATGGACCTGTAACACACGATGCAAATCTGTGGGGGTTACGTCCATAAATCGAGAAGATAAAATTAGTTTCATAAAGGATGGACTGAGTAAGGAGTCTTTGGATGATATCCGATTGACTCTTGAGATGCATCCATGTGGAATGGTGCAAAGAGAACTTCTTGCTTTATGGACCCAGTTCAGAAGTGACCACCAACGTTATAGTCTTGGGAATCTGACTAAAAACGACCATGTTTGCCAATCTATAAAAAAATTGGATGGGAAGCCTATCCCCACTTCATAGAAAGTGTTTAAGCCGTTTCTGGATGTAAAACTAGAGGAAGATGTGAGCCAAAATCACAACTACTTATACATACGCATGATTTTTGTTTGTATTTATTTCTTGTTGAATTGTTGTATAGCTACTTTTGATCTCCAAACTTCTTTTCAGGACATACAAAAGGAACAAACATGAAAGGACAGTTAGTTCGTCGAATCAATACCATATGTGTACTTTGTGGCTCTCAACTTGGGAGCGATATTTGTTACGCACTTGCAGCGAGCGAACTTGGTAAAAAACTAGGAGAGAAAAAAATTAATTTGGTATATGGAGGGGGAAGTCGTCGATTGAATGATTATGTTTCACAAGCTGTACATCTTGAAAATTCATCTGTGGTAGGTGTAATGCCAATCCCTTTAGTTGAACCACATATTTCCGGGATTAAACGCGATCAACTTATAGAAACGACTTCTATGTCTGAGCGCATGGCTTGTAAGATTTATCAGTCAGATGCCTTCATTGCTTTACCAGGAGGTTTTGGAACACTTGAAGAAATCTTTTGTATAATCTCCTGGGCCAAGAGTAATCTCCATACCAAACCCATTGGACTTTTAAATGTTAACCATTTTTTCGATGGGTTACTCTCTTTTCTTGATCAGGCTGTGGACCAATAGTTCATTTCTCGTTCAGTAAGAAAGATTCTCATTTCTGTATCCACCATTGATAAGCTGTTAGAGAAATTACACGCTTATGTTCCACAGTACGTTCCTCATGAGCCTCGAATAGACTGGTCTAAGGCAATTAGTAACAAGCGCCAAAGGGGTCCGATTAATTTAGATTTATCACTGTGAGAAATGCTCTTTATTCAGATGGCTGAGTAAGGAGTACTTTTTGTACTCTTGAGACGCATCTAGTTATTGTACAACTTGCAGGATTTTTCTTGGTTGTGTTCTTTAAAAAAAAAAATAAAACAAAACAAAACTGTGGAATATTGTTAGCAAAGTCTTTGATAAGATGGCTGAGTAAGGAGTACTTTTTGTACTCTTGAGACGCATTTTGCTTATCTTATGACTTGCATGAAATTTTTATTTTGGTGTGAAAATATAAATATATATATATGGTGTGCTCATTTGTTGTTTAAGTTTTAGCAGTTCACAGCAAATCTATGGACTTGTGGAGTTACAGGTATTCCTAACAACCCTAATTTATTACTGCAATTCAAGTTGGGGGGTGTAAGGTCTAGTTATGAATTATCTGGTTCATATTTAACTGTGAGTTTGCTATTGCTAGTTTGTAGTCTTGTGTGAATTGATTATCTTTTTCTGGTCTTATTAAAAAAAAAATTGTGTTTTAAATAACGTTATTCCTAAAGTTTTGAAATTATGCACTGATAGCCGGTTAAGTTTGCAATATGAAACATGAATGCATTGATTTCTTATTTGAAAACGTATATGCATTAGAATAAGTAATTTGCATTCATCAGGGATTCAAAATTTAGAAATTGGTTATCGGTCATAAAGTCAAAGGTAACAGTAATTAGCTGATTAGTACACTGTATGATCTCTCAACAGAAGTGGAGACTATTACCCAAGTGAGTGTTTGAGCCTAATAACCGTTAATTCTGAGTGAAATAACACTTACTCTAAATATGCTTTATTGTTTATCTTATCTTTTCAATGGCTTCAAAACATCAATTTGCTTTGAATGTCTAGTATGATAACGGATAAGTTTGACTGGTTTCAAACTCTGAATTAGATGACTGAGTATCATCGTTTTGTAGAAGCATGATAGAGGGATCAATTTCTTTCATTTTGAGCTTATTAAACCTTTTTCTTTCTTTAAATTAACCTCCCTTGCTAGCCCATTTGAGCTATTTGTAGTACAACTTCCTTCGTTACCCTCGTTTTACCCAAAACCATATGTATTTTGACCAACCTGGTGTGTTTTGGGGAATTAATCTGTCTTTCTATTTTCATATTTAAAGAAAAAAAAAGAGAAAAAAAAGAAAAAAAAAAGGAAAAAAAGTGAAAAAAAAAGGGGGGCAAATTCTCTTAGCTATTCAGCATAACTGTTTCAAAATAAATGCTAAAAAAAAAAAAATCCCAACACACCCTTTGCACACTCTACCTTTTCTTTGACAACCCGTATTAACCTTATAGCCCCATTACAACCCAGTCTGGTCCCTTTTGATGCTATAAATCATGTGATCTTAGAATTCGAGTGGTTAATTTTGTAAAAATTATGTTATAATTACACCTTTCTTTTGATCTTAAAAATGGCTTAAATTAGATATTAATATATAATTTATGGTTATATGCAAGTTTAAATTGAAAGATGAATGAAATGAAGTTCTAAAGTAAATAATAATAATATATAAAATTTATATATAATACATATACATCATTATATGCATGCATGTAATATATATATAATATAATCTAATATATATATGTGCCATGTGTAATACATATATAATACATAATTTATTAATAACATTAAATTATTTTTTTTACCCATGAAGACTTAAAGTCCATGAAGAATTCAAGCCCATGAAGAATTCAAGCCCATGAAGAAATCAAACTCATGAAAAATTAAAGTCCATGAAGAATTCAAGCCCATGAAGAATTGAAGCCCAATTTGAGCAACCCATGAAAGATATTATTTGGAGAAAGCCCCAGGATTATTTTTAATCCTAATGAAGATTAAAAAACTAATTTATAGAAATCTATTTTTATTTTTTATGTGAGAGCTTTATTAGGTGTGTTTTTTAGCTAAAATCCATTTAACTATTAGGTGGATATTATATCTAAAATCCATTTAACTTTATGAGTGCTTTATTAGGTATGTATTTTAGCTAAAATCCATTTAATATTAGGTGTGTATTATAGCTAAAATCCATTTAACTTTAAGTGTGTGAGTGCCCATTAGATATAATTATGTCTAATTGAATAATTGAAATTGTGTGGTTTGTATTGCATCTTGTGGCCTATAAATAACTCACTTGATTGCATTTGTAAGTGTGATTATTATTCTTGAATCAAAGTTTAGTTATTTCTTTAGAATTCTCTATTTGAGAATTGCTTTTGTTCTCTTTCATTTTCTTTAGTTTTTTCTCTTGTGATCTTATTTCTTCCTTTCTTCTTTTAAATTCTTATGTCATTTATTATTACTTTATTATTCACCGCCTAAATGGCCGGTTAATTTATGCCTTTAAATTTCTGCAATTTTAATTCTTGTCATTTAGTTATTCACCGCCTAAATGGCCGGTTAGTTTATGCCTTTAAATTTCTGCAATTTTAATTCCTGTCATTTAAATGTTCACCGCCTAAATGGCCGGCTAGTTTTTGCTATTTTAATTCCTGTCATTAAAATTCTGTTATTTAAATTATGTCATTTAAATTCCTGTCATTTAAATGGGCGGAGGGACCGTCCCGGGAGGCTTGGGATCATGTGTTGGGGCACAGAGTGTCGGAAGTTGTGCTAGAGCATAGAGTATCGAAAGCCTAGGATTCAGTGTTGGAGCTCAGAATATTTATCACTTGCCAGTTCATGGCAGTGGTAGGTTTGTTAGGGACTTGGGTGTCGGTGTCTTCTATATAGGCCCCAAGGACCATTATGTGCATGTCTATTTATGTGGTTTTCATTTGACTTGTGGTTCATATCGTGCATGTGTGTGTCTTGGGCATGGGGTTGCAGGTTGTTGCTTGTTTTGCACGTGGTGTACGAGTGGCTTGGGGTGTTATCTTCAGCTAAACCAGCCTTGTTCTTGTATTCACTTGCGGAGTCTTACCACTCACCCTTGCTTTCCATCATTCTAAGTAAGGGAATCGCCTGAGTAGCGGGTATGTCCAATGGGGTTGGGTCCAAACCGTTGAACCAAGATAGCATGTGCAGAGTTCTCCCGAAAGTAGATCCTGGGTGTCGTGTGTTTGGTCGAAAAAATGTTTTTATGTGTTTAAGGCAAGTGTATGTTATGTAAGCTAGGCGGGCACATGTTATGAATGGCTATGTAAAGACGATTATTAAATGTTATGTGATAAAAAGATATGGTTTCTATAAGAGTTGAGTGTGAGTGTTAGTTGTGTTATTGTTTGATATCATTCCAATAATGACCCCCTCAAGGATCCTCTATGCGCGATAAGGGCTCCAGGAGGTGAGCCATTACACCAAGAGGCTTTTTCTAGACCTACTAAAGAAAAATGACAAAAGGCAATGGAAGATTAAATCAACTCAATGAAATCAAACCAAGTTTGGGCATTGGTTATCCTTTCAAAGGATCGCAAGGCTATTGGAAATAAATGGGTTCTAAAAATCAAGCGAAAGGCTAATGGATCCATTGAGAGATATAAGGCACGTCTAGTAGCTAAGGGGTATACTCAGCAGGAAGGAATTGTGTAATATCCCGAAATATGGAGATAAATATTGATTATTAATTTTGGTGTTTGAAGTCATTAAGAAATATCTGAGGAATTAAGAGAAAATAGTAATTAATGTTGTTTGAGGCAGCAGGAAATTAAGGTGATTAATTAAATTAATTAGAAGTATTTATAAAAATAATAAAATAAAATATAGTAATAATAATAATAATAATAATAATAATAATAAATGTGTAAATTATATTAATTTAATTTAAATGAATGAATTAATATATAAATATATATATGTATAGGTGCGCAGGGGCATTAATTTGTAAAATCAGAGGAGAGAGAAAGGAAGCCCAATTATTATATATATATATATATGTGTGTGTGTGTGTGTGTAATATGGTGTGTGTGTGTGGACGCGTGGCGCGCTGAGGGCCGCCGAAATTGCCTTGGCCTCCAAGCTCCTGGCTGTGTCATTTATAAGGCCAATTCGACCACTTTTGCTACCACAACAGAGAAGGGAATTGAGAGGAATTAATGGGAGAAGAAAAAGGGCGCGAGCAGCCAGGGAAACGGAAGAAAAGTGAGGAAAAATCAAGGGATTTTGGTCATTAATTGGTGTTTAAAATATTCAAGTAAGTGGGTAAAATTAATATATGTGTTATATGTTTAAATCATGGATTTTATACGGTTAGATTATACAGTTTACGCGTTAGAATTAACTAATTTAAGTCACGGTTGTATTATTTGATAGGAAACATTTTACTTCACATCGGGAGCACAAGAGAGTCTGAAATCAGCCGTTTTTAGGCAAGCTCCTAACCCTCCTCTCGCGTTATTTATTTCCCGCGAAAGTCTTCGAGGTTTCTTATACTCTAAACCCTCCCTCACCATGACTCGGTTCTACGCACAAATAATAATAATCCGCGTAGTAACCATTTTATGACTTTTATTTTATTAATGAGTTTATTGTTAATGGGATAAGCTAAGTAAGGATGTCATGGCGTCTTTTATGTCGACCGTCACGGAGCTTCGTATCGCTCCGCCTCCCTTGGGAATGATGCTGAACCCGTTGGGGTTAGGTTCCTAGAGAAATTGGTTATGGTCAGAATTAGGAGAATGTGCTAAAGAGTCTATTATGTATGTTGAGGTGGTTTTTATAAATGAGGAAGAATGAGAATGATATCATGATGTTATGTGGTTATGTACATGAAGAGTTTTGGAGAAATGTTGAGTAATGTTAAGTTTATAGGCTATAAAAGTTAATGGTGTCAATAAGTGTGTCTAAGGGTATGGGTACAAAGCCACTGACTGTTGACCGTGGGTCGTGGCAGTTGATGGCTGGATGTATAGGCGCCAGTCATTGGTTGTTACGATAAGCATTAGATGGCCAGAAGAGCTAGTACTCCAGATTCTCGCCTTGGTTTGTGCATTTCATGACGTGTGTGCTACAAGGGGCTGGGTTGCATTCACTTGGGATCATGCTTTGTGTGTGACGGGATGTGTGAACATTTGCATGACCCGGTTGGTCTAAGAGCCAATTTGGGTATCCTAGATAAGCATATGCATTTAAAACATGTCGCATGTATGAATTCTTATGTGTGGGCGTAGCAGGGCCTGATGCTTGGTTTATGGGGGCCTTGTCATCGCGTTTATGCTACAGAAGCACTTGCATTTCTTATGTGTTGCATTGCATGGTTCTAATGTTACTATTATTCTGGACGGGAGTACCGTGCCAGGTGTCGGGAGTACCGACTCATGTGAGCTTTGGCTCGGCTTAGATATTAGCTTGGGGTTGGCCCGAGGGAAGACCAAGATCGCAGAAGTATATGATTATGTGATGTATGACATGAAGAAACACATGAGAATATGATGGATATCAGGAAAAGTATGTAACGAGTATCAGGCAAAGGAAAATGTTGAATGTCAGGAAAAGCCGACCATGTCAGGAAAAGGCTGGTCTAAGAGAATGATGAAATGGTAGCCTATGTTAGGCTGCAGCAGGTTTGTATGCGAAAGCTGGGTGCCAATGTGTGACTTATGTGGGCCCCTAGTTCCTTATGTGCAGTTAATTTTATGCTATGCATGTAGAAGTAAGGTACGTATGGATCATGACATGGCGTGATTGCATTGGCATGAACTGCATGGGGTGTTATGGGAAGAGTCCTACCCCAAACCCTCAGCCTTCCTTTCATGAGCTTGCTGAGTCTCGCGACTCATGTTTGTTTTACATCATTCCAGGTCAGCATATCCTGAGATCGCAGGTGCGTTCAGCGGGGTTTGGGTCCAGACCGTCAAGTCGTGATAGCAAGTGCAGAGCTCCCTCGAATCTAGGTCCTGGGTATTTTTGTGTAAGATTTATAATTTTGAATTAGATATATGTTATGTAAGCCAGATGGGCTCAAGTGGTGATTGGTTATGTAAAAACGATAATGAGATGCTATATAAAAAAATATATGATTTTAATAAGGGGCGTATGTGAGATGTAGTTATATTATTGTTCGGTATCATTTTAGTAATGACCCTCTCACGGATCCTCTATGCTAGCGAGGGCTCCGGGAGGCGGGCCGTTACAAATTGACTATGAGGAAACATTTCTCCTGTTGTAAGATTTACTTCGATACACTTTATCCTAGCAATAGTTGTTAGATATAAGCTCTTAAGACCAATTATAGTGACACAAAGGGACTCGATCTTGTAGTTCTTTAGTTTAATAAGGAGTGGATACCATAGAGTTCCTAACCTTGATAGTAGCAACTCACAAAGTCCAACACATCATCTTCCTCCTTGTTCAATATGAGATACTGAAAGGTAAGGTTGGTGAGTCTGAAGCCATTATGTATGAGATATAAGGGAAAAATGAGTGGGTGCTCATTAAAGGAATGAGTTCACTGAATGAGACTGTTAACATTGAATCACATGGATTTTATCTCACGGGTCAATGATTTAATGTTAACTACAAATGTGCAACTAGTCCTTAGATCTGAGATAACTTGGATATATATGTATTGGTGGATTAGGATATTAGTGATATAATGTGATCGTTCTAATTAGGGACAATCATACGTATCTATATGCTTAGTTTGGTGATACATGAGGTATGTGTGTATTAGACATGGAATCTATCACCTCGAGATTTATGAGGATAATATCTTATGCGATCCAATAATCACTTGATAATAAATCCTTGGTTGAGCTAATATGATGATAGAATATGTATTTCATAATGGTTGTGTCATATTAATCAATATTGATTTTTGATTTAATCATATGACAAGATTAAGAGATTTGACTTGCTAACCATGATATCATATCTTGTTGGGATATAGAATGATAGAATGACCATACTGTATGGTATCATAGTTAAAGGTTCATAATATCCATTTCACATTAAATTAGGTAATCATGATATATTGTTAGATGTCACTCATGATTTACAAAAATTAATAATTGATTAATTCTCGTTGCTAATTTAATTGTGAACCCAGAAAATCACACCCAATAAGAAATCACTTTTAAGAGAAGAAGGGTAAATTAGTAATTATGAAATTACTAATTATAGTGCATTTATTTATTGGATAAATAAGAATAATTAAATAATTATTTTATGAAGATAATTATTTGATTGCATTTATTTATTGGATAAATAAAAATAGTTATATAAGAAAGATAATTACTTGATTATTCAAAGTTGGATCAGGATTACTGCTAGCACATTAAGCCCGATCCAACTACACTTAGGGCTTTCCATGATCCTCTATAAATAGGATCATAAGCCCAATAAACAAGGTGTGTGAATTCATATTTAGTAAAAAAAATTAGAAAATCTATGTCTTCTTCTCTCGAGACTCTTAGGTCAAAGTGGTTTCGAGGTGGACTGACTCAACATCCTACACTTTGAGGATTTTACAACGGGTTACCAACTGGTGGAATTTGACTTCATCAAAAGGCATTCTTCTGTCTAATCTTCAATTTCTGTAAACCATATTTTCTAAAAAATGTGATACCTGTAAAAAAAATATTAAATTTTATTCCACTGCGCATGATAAGATCATCATAATCCAACAATAGTAGCTAGTTTAGATTTGGAATTACATCAAATGGATGTAAAAACGATATTTCTAAATAGCAAACTGGAAGAGAAAATTTATATAGAATAACCCATAGGTTTCATAGAAGAGAGTCAAGAGCACAAAGTGTCATTTATGGATTGAAATAATCTTCCAGATAGTGGTACTTAAGGTTTCATCAATCGATTATCTCATGTGATTTCCAATGATTGATGAAGACCACTGTATGTATGTCAAAAGATCTAATGATAAGTTCGTGATCTTATCTCCTTATGTTGAAGACATACTTTTGGCTAGGGAATGATAAGCAATATCTTTTTATCATTCAAAGAAATTGTTAACTCTTTCTCAAGAGCCATATATTCTAAAGATTCTTAAACTATTTCAATGCAAGACTACAAGCATGTAAAGACTCCAATTGTTAAAGGCAAAGGCTTAACTAAAAGGATGTGTCCTAAAACTCCACAAGCAAAGGAACAGATGGCTAGAGTTCCTTATTCTAATGCAGTAGGTAGTCTTATGTATGCTATAATGTGCATAAGATCAGTTATCTTCTATGCAGTTAGCATAGTTAATAGATATCAGTCAAACCCAAGCCAACCACATTGGAAAGCTGTTATCAAGGAAAAGATCTGTGCCTTGAGGGATATACTAATGCTGACTGGGAAGGAGATTTTGATAAAAGAAAATCTACCTCTAGATATGCTTTTCTACTTGCCAATGAAGCTGTCTCTTAAAGTAGCAAGAAACAAACTTGTGTAGTTTTGTCTACCACGGAAGCCGAGTTTGTAGCATTATTAATAGCAGTACAAGAAGTTGTTTGGTTAAAGAGGTTTTTGAACAACTTGGGAGCTATAAATGGCTTATCGAATTCTATTATATGAATTGCGATAGTTAAGTTGCAATAGCATTCACTAGGGATTCCAAATATCATTCAAAGACCAAACATATTGACACAAGATATAATTTTGTGAGAGATATTGTTGTACAGAAGGAGGTGCGCTTGGAGTATATCTCTACACACAAAATGATAGCAAATCCGTTCACAAAACCCATTCTAAGAGATTTATTTCAAATTATGCTAAATCCTTGGGAATGCAAAAATGTTAAATGTATTTTTTGTGAACATTGATGTGTAATATTTTTATTTTCCCAATTTACGTCAATAAATGATTCATGTTATTTTTTATTAATGCCAATTATGTTTAGTACAGAAATGAGATAATGCCTACACACATATATGATAGGTTTGAAATGCTATGGCACACATCCAAGAAGGGGTGAATTGGGTAATTAGAAAAATTGATTGAACTTGAAATCTTTTTGATCCAATTGAGGTTTAGTGATTTAAAACATAAAACATATAAAATGACAAGTGTAAAACTTAAAGAAAGTAAGGCAAGAAAGATAAATGACACAAATGATTTATAGCGGTTCTGCTTAAATCAAGTCTAATCTACTATCTTAGCTCCTCATTAAGGATTTCAAACCAATTCACTAAACCTCATATTTGATCCCAAGTAGGTCCTCTAGTCTAAGACTAGGAAATTACAAACCTCCTACTTATACATAAATAGGCCCTTTAGCTTATAAGTTAAGAAATACAAGAATTGAACAATAAGAGAGAATCTAAGATGTAACAACCCACTTCTTCAGGGCGTGTTATGCCTTAGGAAATTTGGTCTATATATATATATTTTTTTTATCTCTACATTATCCCGAAATTCCCTAAGACCTTATCTAGTGCGAGATATCTACACTAGAAATAAATACAAAGCGGAAGCTGAATCGAACCTGCACATGGTATATTTACTTGCTTCTTGACGTCTCGCGTCACTACATATCACCAATCTCGGAATCATCTCTGCAAGTCCCGACTGGAACGTTGAATGTTCCAGAGGCGAACCCAAGTTAGATGATGAACCATCTAAGTAAGGGTACATAATGCTATGTCATGAGTGTATGCAATGTCTTTCATCTTAGGTGTCAACTGCACCCCTCATGCTACCTACCATTTTAGCGGCCACCTCTTTCGAAGCCGGGGTGTATGGGTGCACCCTTGGTAAGGCAGCGGTGCCAGTTCGTACTCCCTACGGCCTCATATGCGTGTGATCGATGATATCAACGTGTAATTATGCATTTCATAATCATGTATGCAGTCTACGTGATGGATACATATTAGGGCATGTCAATATGATGAAAACATTTTCGAGGAAGTACCACTTACCTTCTATAGCTTATTGGGCTACCTCGATATCCGTGTCTTGCCTCGTGCATCGCCTTGATTTGCGTGCCAACTTCAAAATTTGCATAAGTCTCTTCAACTTCAACCTCAAAGTACCCTAATCACCATAATTATTTAAATAAACATTAAAACCTATTTTTCCATAATTTCTAGCATTTTCTATCATTTTTTCTCTATTTCTTCTTAATTTTCCTTAATAAATCCAAACTAAATATTTCTAAAAATATTTTCTCAAATATTCCACTACGAAAATTCATAAAATAATATTCTAGAATTTCTAAAATTTTCTAAGGATTTTACTCACCTTAACTTAGCATCTCGGATTTTCTCGGTATGCGTGTCGTATTCTCGAAAAACGTGCTCGGGCTGTTTTTCTTGCCAAAATCTTCGGGATATTGCTGGGACCTAATTTCCTACTTTTCGGGAATTTTCTAGGATTTTTCCTATTTTTCCTATATTTTCTCTATTTTCTTTTCTTTTCTTTCTTTTTCTTTTCTTTTCTTTTCTTCTCTTTTCTTTTTTTTTTCTTTTATTTTTTTTCCTTACTTCTTCTTCAACCTCCCGCTCCCCTGCTCCGCGCACTGTTCCCTCTTCTCTTTTCTTCTTCCTTCTCTTCTCTTCTTCTTCTTCTTCTTCTTCTTCTTCTTCCTTCCTTCCTTCCTTCCCCTGCAACTCCTCTACTCGTTCTTCTTCTTCGTGACAGCCATGCCCGCGCACGGCCTCGCTCCGTCGGCCATCACGATCGCCCCAACGGCCACCGCCGATGCCGTCGGCTGCTCCACGCCGGCCTCCACGAGCCGTCATTGCTGCCGCACCTTGCTGCCATTATCGCTGTAGCTGCTCCAGCTCGGTGAGCTCACAGCCATGGCTGCCATGGCCGCGAGTTTGCTGTTTCCAGACGCCTCTCGAGTCTCCATTGCCGTCTTCGGCCTTACCGACCACTGCCAGGGGCACCATCAACAGCCGTCCTTGCCTCCTCGCGAGCTTGCCCTGGTTCGCGACCAGCTCACTGTCGCGGCTGCCATAGCCGCGACCCACCTTCTTCCAGCTCTCTCTCTCTCTCTCTCTCTCTCTCTCTCATTGCCCAGCCCGAGCTCGATCTCTCCCTCTCGGCCCTCGCTCTTTCTTTCCCTGATTCCCACTTTCTTGCTGCTTTAAATTTGGGCCAAATGCATCTCAATTTATAGGCAGTGGCTTCACTGTTACAAGCTTGCCCACCACGCACATCATTTAATATGAAAATCTCCACAGATTTTGCTGCGATATTCTTAAATCTTGCTGCCACAATCTCCCTATTTTGCGGCCAAAATCTCGGCTATTAAAGCTTCACAGAAGCTTCGTGAAGCCATTACATTTGCAGCATGGGTAGCCTCACACCGCGCACAGCACGTTTTATATACATATATATATAATCCTATATTATATAATAAAATTATATATTAAAATTCTAAAAATTCATTTTCATTTCACTTAAATAATTATCTAATTGTAACTATGCCCTTAATTATCGAATTTATTTGCATTACAATACTGAAAATGCAAGATTAATAATCCAATTCTTAGTTAAAAAGGACGATTTTGCCCCAGTGACCTTACCGGGCTATTGTTTCATCCCCAAACCACTGAAGGGTTGATCATTATGAAAAACCGGAGCCCCCCTAGGGTTCCGTTGATTTTTCGAGAGTCTCCTACAACGATTTGGTTTTACAGCCTAAATGATAGCTGTATTTTAGCTGTACCGAAAACTAATCCGAATTCGATTTCTTTCGCCACCATAAATCTTAACTTGGAATGCATATCGAGACCATATCATTTTTCTTAGACAATTTCACTCCGAGGCATTCCCTGTAGTTGATTCGGTACCTAAAATTGCAATAAAATCTATTTTTCGGTATTCTAAACTTATTAAAATTACGTGGCAGCCTTATCTAAACATGGGGTATTACATAAGAGATGAATCTCTTAGTTACAAGGTCTCTCAAAATGATACAAGGCTTGAAACAAATAAATACAAATGAAGATCAAAGTCTTGAAGAGAGAAAAAATGAAGCACAATCAATATAAATACAAATGAGTATAAAATGTAAGCCCACTTCACTTCATTCCCATCCATTAGCCTCTTCTAGATCATTCTTAATTTGTATTTATAAGCACCCCAAGAGTTTCAATAGAAAACTAGTCGTTTATAGCCGTTGGATTTTCAAAACTAGCCTGTTGGAGGCTTTCAGTGACGAATTCGATCGACAAATGAAGAGAATCGATTGACAGATTGAATTTAAAACTTCTATTAGTCGACAAATTGAAGACATTAGTCAACAGATTTAAGGGTTAGTCGACAAATAAAAATGAATTAGTTGACAGATTCAAAGAAAACTGAAATTCGTTTTATTATATATATATATATATATATATGTTTGTGCGCATAAAGAAGCAAAGGAGCTTCCAACTAGAGTGCTTCCTTGCTTTCACTTAAGGCTTGGGCTTTACTGATAGCATGGGTTTGAATCCTGGGGCTAACAGGCTGGTTTTATTTTTAACCTCTTTGAAAAATAACTTTTTGGAGTATTTTTAATCAAATAAAAATCATAATATTTCAAATAAAAATTTATCATATGATGAAATTAATTTTTATTTAATAATAAAAAAAATTAATCAAATAAAAACATAATATTTCAAATGCCATTAAAAAATTTATCACAAGATATTTTGGTATTGAATTTAATTTTTATTCAACAATTTTGATCAAATAGAAACATAATATTTCAAATGTCATCAAAAAATCTATAATAATATTTTTGACATTTAATTGTATGATGAAATTATTTTTTTTATTTTAGTGCTTAATAAATCATATAAAAGAAATTTAAAGCATCAAGTAAATAAAAATTAATAAAATAATTCCATCATAAAATACAATTGAAATAAAATCTTGTCAAAGATAGAAATATCAATCTATAAAGAGCATGCATGGCTTTTTTCCGTTGAAAATGTTTTGCTTTATTTATCCAATGATTCAAAACTAATTTGTAAAAATTATTTAGGAGATTTTTTAAAATCTTAATACTTGTTTTTGCAAATCTCCATACATGTAATTTATTTGGTTTTCATTTTCACAAAGGTACTTGAAATTGATTTTTGTTTGAAAACCTAAAAATCATATATTTGACTAAAGATATAAATCATTTGTTTTTCATCATCAAAACCAACACAGGAGTAAAATATCAATATATACAATGCTTAATGCATAATGCTAAGTGCAATGCTTAATGCATATTGCTGAGTGCAAGAATTAAAAATATGTCAGATAGATGGTTGGCTTTCTCACACAAACAACCATATTTATGACTGAGTGGTGCCTAAGTTTTAAGCATATCACAAAGGAAAGCTAATGAGAGCTCAAGCCTTGATGAGTTATCAAGATGAGGCTATAAAGGGTAGCCAAAAGGTGAAGATCTCACTTCTCACCTAATCTATACAAGAATACCAAGTGGGAGTCATATTTAACAAATATGTGAAAAGTAAAGTTGTAGGCTCAAGTTAGATACTAAGTGTATCTGAACTATCACATGTACAATATTTATATAACGAAGGACATACGCTCTATGGGAAAAGGAGAATAATACCGTAGCACATGTTTCATATCATGTGTGCAAAGTTCTACCAAAACAAGGTAACAAAATATATGGATCTCTTCTTTTAGTTGTATGAGACCCTCAAAGTCCCATGGATCTCGTATAATACCCTTTGACCTTTAACTATTTCTTAAAGTTATGATTCGATACAGCTATCTTGGAATGTTATACCAAAGACCATGTATGATTTGATTGGATGGAGCATATCTAGAAAAGCGATTGAATTATGACGGAAAGTTTTTAGGAAAAAGGAAAGATCTATTTTAAGTGTCACATTTGGATGTATTCACAGGTCGACCAATTAAAATCATTCGTTGAATTATAATTGTGAATATAGATTTTATTGAATAAGTGATAAATCAAATTGAGATCTAATTGTGAATAAATGTGACTTGATAGTTATAGGGTGTAATATACAAATTCTACTTGAATAATGGAGTTGTTGTATATACCTAACAGTCATATAGCAACGAGCTCTCAAAGAAAGAATATGTTGGTCGCATAACCTATCTGCTTGTATGAAACTTACATAGAAATGAGAGTATATGGGCATGTGAGCCCATTATGTGCAAGTGGGAGATGTAGTAAATTCAAGTTGTGTACCCGAGTCAATCCACCCATAATGGGCTCTGAATTTGTATCCAAACTCAGATCCAGACCCAAATCCATAATCTAATATTGAATCCCATTTCCCCTATTCATGGTGGAAATGGGCAGGTGGTTGAAATACTCATTCATCACAGTATATATATTGATTGTATATACTGTAGAAATGATGCAGAAACTGCTACAAAAATTGGGTATGAAATTGCTGAGAAAACTCTCAAATTGTTCAAACAAATCTCTATGTGCGTGTGAGGCATTTAGGCTGTGGAAACAAACGACTTCCACTATGATTTCGTTCTAATACCAATAACTCAACCAATCGATCCTACTTCTGCTATGTAAATCAAGTAAGTTCGGTTCCATTTTATCAATCATTTGGTTTCATTTTTCTAAAATTTATTTTCTCTAGTATGGCTAGACTATGTCAAAGGTTCAAACATAAATGAATCAATAAGTTCTATAAGCTGTCAAAAGCTAGGGAAAAAGTGAAAGGGGGAGAGAGAAAATAAGAATGGAGATAGAGGGAAATTCATGCTAGGTAGTGGTATCTCTCTCTCTCTCTCTCTCTCTCTCTAGTTTTTTAATTGACAATGTAGATTTCATCAACTCATTGTTAATCAAGTTCTTAAGACATCTATCTCTTTCTATCTTTTTTTTTCTTTTCTTTTTGTAACACTTTTTCTTTTTCTGGCGGAGAGTTGGAGATAATGAGTATTGTCAAATGAGAGAAGGATTAGGAAAAAACTAAGGGTGTGTTTGATAGCATTTAGCTAGAAAGGAAAGCATTTTTCAACTTGCATGGAAAACAAAAACCATCTCCCCCTAGATGGAATTTTCCATGGAAAATAGGCAAAAACATGCTTTAATTGTTGTACCATAGAATTCAATTCCATAGAAAATATAGTATATCAAACACCAAAAATCGAATTCAATTCCTTGGATTTGATATTTTTCATGTATTTTCTATGCTATCAAACACACCCTAAGAGAGAAATGATGCGGGATCAAATAAAGTCAAGAAAACCTACTATTATTTTCAATAAGTTAATGTCATTTCTTATGTTTTGCCAACTCTCAAGGATATACTTTAAAAAAATAATGTAATTGTAAATAAAATACATGGTTAGAAAATAAAATAATTAAAAAATAATAATACCTTATTTATATGATTTAAATGAAAAACACATAATTTTATCAATTAAGGTGGTAACTTCGTTATAGGATGGTTGTAGGCTTTGTCATGTTGCCATTATTACTTATGAAATAATATACCCATAAATAAATTTGTTAAATAATTCTCATAAATTAGGGTGAGACATATAAATTCATAATAGTTCTATATAAATTCATAATGATAGGTTGTTAATTTTAGATATAATTATAATAAATTTAGATAAAAAGATTATAAATTTGTGTGTCTACATTAATTTAAAAATTATTTACTAAATTTATTTGTAGGTATAATATTGTAATAGCTCGTCTACTGGAGCTCCCGCTAGCATAGAGGATCTGTGAGATGGTCGTTAATAGAATGATATAGAAGCAACTTGAAATAAAAAATTCCATACATACCACACCGACTCTCACATAAACCACCATAATGAGGTAATTTGACATAACCATTTGCCAAAATAAGAGTTACGTCTCTTTTAATGACATGTCAAGTGATTACCTGGAATAGTAGCTGGCTCTAGCTTCTCAACACAAAGATCCCCAAGACTTGACTCTAGGTGAGCTCAGTACACATCCATCCACAACCGATCAGCGCCTGTTAGACTCGCCCTCGGCCTTATCTTTGTCCTTACCTGGAATGATGCAAAATAAGAAAATGAACCACAAGACCCAGCAAGTATAATAGCGAATAGCAAAAAGGCAGGAAACAATATGAGTAAGCCACAATAAGCCAACAGGAAAGAGAAGAGTAAAACCAACGAAACCTGCCCATGCTATGCATACACAACCCACATATAAACATAAACATGAACAACACCAACACACCAAGCCTTGCACTCACCACCATAAGTGACTCTTAGGGACAAATAAGCTCACTCTTAGGGATGCACCTTCTCGCCATACAACCCTTGAGGACAATCATCTCCCACCCAAGGTCATAATCGCAAAACATGCCACGAGATTGTTAGACCGAGAGGTGCTATGGCACACACCAAGAGGGAGGGTGAATTGGATATTTTAAAAACTTGATAGAAACTTGAAATCCTTTTTATGAAAATTTGATGCAAGTGAGGATTATTGAAATGCTTGAAATAATAAATGAAATAAAAGCACAAGCAAAAGATGAACACAAGAATTTATAGTGGTTCGGCTTAACCTAAACCTAATCCACTACCTTAGCTCCTCACTAAGGATTTTCAAAACAATCCACTATCAACCCCCTACTCAACCCAAGTAGGTCATCTAGTCCTCGACTAGGAAATTTACAAACCTCCCAATCAAATGGGCCCTCTAGGTACACAAGTTAGGAAATAAAAGAAATGTACAATTTGAGAGAATCTAATAGATGAATCTCCTAGTTACAATGTCTCTCAAAAATGATACAAGGCTTAAGTGAATGTATACAGATTAAGATCACAGCCTTGAAGAGAGAAAAATAAAACACAGACGATTTTAAATACAAATGAGAATAACAGTAGGCTCAAATCATCTCATTTCCATCCATTAGCCTTCTCTTGATCTCCTTGATATGTATATATAAGCATCCCAATAGTCTTACCCAAAACTAGCCGTTATTGAGCCGTTGGAGAATGAGAAACTAGCCATTGGAGATTGAAAAACTAGACATTATTGATTTTTGAGAAACAAATAGTCGACAGACAAAATGGGTTAGTCGACTATATTTTCAAATAAAACAAAGGCATAGTCAATAGACAAGAAAGCATAGTCAACTATCTTCTCACACATATTATCCATAGTCAACAAACACAATGACATAGTCGACAAATACAAAAATATGAAGAAAATTTTGAAAATCATGTACAAATATAGTCGATAGAAGAAAAGTCATAGTCGACTATCCTTACATGATAGTCAATAGAATGAAAAATAGTCGACAGATTAAACCAGCATAGTCGACTATCCTTAGGTATAGTCGACTATCCTTAATAACATAGTCGACAGCACTAAATAACATAGTTGACTATCCACTTGGAAGATCTGAAAACTTAACAGATAACATGTAGAAGCACACTTGATTGATACAAAACATCACCACATATTTACATTTCTTTAGTTTAAGTAAATGTCCTCATTTTGTTTAATTTATATTTTACCTTCCATTTACTTTAATACATAAATGTAAATGAGAAAGTACCCCCCATTTGGATTCAATAAAAATATCTAAAAAATTAAAATCCATAAGAATAAGAAAGTAGAATTTGGGTTTTAGTAAAAACTTAGGATTTTGCAATTTTACCACCTCCAAGATATACACTTTCTATTTCTTGAAAAATTTGTTAAAAATCATTTTATCACTAATGAATGTTAGCTATTGACTTACCGGGAGTTAGTTTTCTAAAAAGAAAATATTTTCATATATGTCTCCTTATAAGATGCTAACCTTCCATACTTAGAAAAGTATGACATTGAAATTTCGATGCTTAAAATTCATTTGGTTTTCATTCTAATAAAGTAATAATTGATATTGAAATTGATTTATGTTGAAAACCACAACCTTGATTCATGACTTAGAGATTAAATAAAATATTATTTTTCATCATCAAAACTAAGTATATAAAAGTAAAACAACAGAGGTCATTGGGGCCATAAAGCTCACTCTAAGGGTTATGCTCATGAGTACATACACCCTTAAGGACAATCTGCTCCCACCCAATGCCTTTATCCACCCATATAGCATGCACAAGAGAAATGAATGCAAACATGCCCATAACATGCACCCTTATCACGAACCATACAGTAAAATTTCATATAAGCCAAGACCCGAGCAAAAACACCCCAAAGAATGCATATCCAATCCCCCACGACCATTTAATATCATTTGGAAACCAAAGAGAAGCTCCCTAACACAACCAAACATCTGGGAGAGAAACCAATTGCATCAGTCGACAGAATCTCAACCATCTATCGACTAACCCTTTAAAAGAATAGCCACTGATAACCCCTTGAAAAAAAGAAGTTAATCAACAAATGCAAGGCCATCAGTCGACAAATGCCAGCCATCTATCGACTAAATTCATAAGAAGAAACAGTTAGTCGACAAATGCAAGGCCATCTGTCAACTAACAAAAGGCTTGACCCAAGATGAAATACCTGATACGTGCAAGCTCCACCAAATTGCTTGCACCATCTACAACCTACCACAAATCGCATCATTCCCAAAGGTTTATAGGGTAGAACGAGTCCTATTTTGAAACTGAAAGGAGACTCACAAGATCAAACAAGAGTCTAGGGAGATTTACAAAGGTTTTGACATAGGTTTCAACCAAAGACAAACCTTTAGAAAATCTAATTTTCTAGACTCACACTTCCAATACTCCGAAGTCCAAACGTTTAGGAGAGAACAAGAGAAAAGAACTTGCGTTATAACTCCTCTTTAAGGCTTGCTTGAGGTGGTGTGCCTCCAAGAACCCTTTACTTTACACTTCCAACAAGCAACTAGCAAGAAGAGAGAAATGAGAATAAGAAGAAGACAACGAGGATACCTTTAATCCCTTAATCTCTTTGGGAATCAACAATCAAAAAAAGAGAAGAAAAAGATGAAACCATACCTTCCTTGCTCTCTCTCATTCTCCCTCTTCCCTTGCCTTCTAGCTTCTTCTTCTCATGCAAAACAAGCCTTTCTCTTATATATATATATATATATAATTCCATAAAATTACTTAAATACCCCTAACACTCAAAGAATTTCACCTATGTTCTAATGATAACTCAACATTAATTAAACACCACCAACACCACACAACACTTCCCATACATACCTTAAGCCATTGCGGGCCCTATCATCAATAAGTCAACCCTTTGACTTTTCCCAATTCCTTGACAATTATCTACAAATAGCACATATAAATCACCGAGAATCATTACCCTCATTATACAATTTGTAATACCCCATGTTTGTATGAGGTTACCACGTAATTTCAATAAGTTCGGAATACCAAAAAATTGGTTTGATAGCAGTTATCAGTATCGAATCAACTACAGGGAATGCCTCGAAGTGAAATTGTCAAAGAAAAATGATACGGAATTGATGAGCATCTCGAGATAGGATTTATGGTATTGAAAGAAATAGGATTAAGAACGATTTTCGGTACAGCTAAAATGCAAATATCATTTAGGCTGCAAAATCGAATCGTTATAGGGGACTACCGGGAAGTCAATGGAAGCTTGAGGGGGCTTCGTTTTTTCGTAATAAGCAACCCTTCAGTGGTTTCGGGATGAAACGATAGCCCGATGAGGATACTAGGACGGAATCGTCCTTATCGAGTAATCTTAGATTATTAATTTTGCGTTTTCGGTATTGAAATGCAAAATAATTTGATGTTTGAGCATATAAATGCAATTAGAGAATTATTTAAGTGAAATAGAAATGAATTTTGGAATTTAAATGTGAAATTTTTTATTATTATAGTATAATATATATAATTATATATGTATATATATATTCGTGCGTGTATGTACACGCAAATCGCATGCCCTGCAAACCATACCCTCTGTAAACCCCATACACTGCAAATGTTATGGCAATTTGAGTGTGTTATACGCAATGAGGCATGGCTAAGGAAGTTGTAACGCCTATAAATAGCAGGCAAGAGGAAAAGAAATGGGAAGAAGAAATGGAAGCAAGGACAGAAGCAAGCTTGGCCGAGAAGGGAAAGAGAGATTGAAGGAGATCCAGAGAGAGTTGGGAGCCGATGCTGGTGGCCGGAGGTAACCGCGAGGGTGGCCGAAAGCGGTTGGAATGGGCCGCAACAGCTTGCAGTAGCCATGTCGCAAGCTTCCAGCAGCTGGGTGGTGTGGCGGTGAAGCAAGGGAGCTGTTTGTGGTGGTTCGCGGTGAGGGGCAGCTTGCTGGTAGTGGTGCGGTGGTCGGCGTGGTCGACGGAGGCCGGCAGTGGTCGGAGGAAGCCCAAACGGCGGTCGAAAGATGACGCCTAGAGGGCTTGTTGGTGGATGTTCGTTGCAGGTGGTAGGGAGGAAGGAAGAAGGAGAAGAAGTTAAAGGGAATAAGAAAAAGAAAAAGGAAAAGAAAAGAAAAGAAAGAAAGAAAATAGGAAAAAATAAAGACAAATACCAAAAAAATCTTACAAAAATCCTATAAGCTGGATTTAATAGTTCGTGTAGAAATTTGTGGCAGAAGGCGTTGTTGGATACGCAAATCGAGACTTTATCGCAATATAGAAGAATACCGAATCGCTTTGCGAGAAGGTAAGTTATCTTTGAAAATTCTTTCAAAAATTTTAGAAATATGAAAATGATATTTTAAAATTATTGATGATGAAATTGGGAGAGAAATGCATGATTGGTATTTATTATAGATTTTTGAGGCAATAGATGCTTGAAAATCAAAGAGAAAATGATAATTAAATAGAACATGGATTCTGAAAATTATGAGGAAATTTATGGGGCTTAGGAATATTGTTTTAGGAATTATTATGAAGAGAAATTGAGAAAATTTTATGAGAAAGTATTTATTTCATAATCTTGAGAAAATAATAGGAGGAAATGGGAGAAATTGGAGAAAATTAGAAATATAATTTTCTTAAGTAATTATGATGTCTATGGTACGTCAAGGTTCATAATTGAGTACGATTAGAAGTCTGACACGAATTTTGGGGCAAACCTATGCTAGGGGAAAAATTATCTTTTTGTAAGGTAAGTGATATTTTCCAATTGGATTTAGTTTTATGGAAAATGCTTTGTTTGTAAGTCGTACTTTCCAACTGGATTTAGTTTTATGGAAAATGCTTGGTTTGTAAGTGGTTCTACCCAAAACCCGATTTTATGTAAATGATTTTATCATGTTGTCATACCTTGACGTGAATATATCATGTAGATTGCATTTACATGTATTGATAATGAAATGTGCATATGTTCACGATGATATTATTCATCATGCATCGCATAAGGGTTTGGGATTATGGATTGGCACTGTTGCTCTATCAAGGGTGCACCCATACATCTCGGCCTGGTAAAGAGGCTATAAAAATAGGGAGTATCAGTTGGATGCGGTCGACTCAAACCGAAATGATATGGAGAAGGACATTTTGCATTCATGCACGAAATATGTTTATTGTTCCTTTACTTAGATGATTCATCATCTAACTTGGGCTTTGTCCCTGGAATATTCAAACGTTCCAGATGGAGATTGTAGCAGAAACAATGATGAATAAGGCATGAAATGGCATTTAGCAAAGTGCGTGATGAATTGAATGATAATGTAGCCCATGTATTTAAGTTTTGCTACTTTGAATTCTGGATATTTTGAAAGAATGATGATGTATAACCCTATTTAGGGTTAATGTTAGTTGAGAACTTATGCTTTGTTGAGGAACGATGATGTAAGAACTGAATTTCGATTAATGTTAAGATGTTAGGTTCGATCCTTGCTTCCGCATTTGTAATGATATGTTAGGGGTTTTTCTTTGAAATACAGTATTTGAGATTTAAGAAATGTATAAAAGAAAGAGAATGTGTACTTATATGATGAGCCCCAACATAGTGACGCCCTCTTGAAGGATGGGGCGTTACACAATTATTCATCCTAAAATATATCACCTAGGCCCACTTACGAATATTTTCCTAATAAATTAAGCGAAAGTGTGATGAAGAACAAAAACATGGTTTTTGGACTCTTTAATTAACAAGGTGATTTTGGTAAGCATTATCAAATTGTATTGAAAAAAGATGGGTCTACTTTGTGAGGACCATTTTGAGTGACTTGAAGTTGGGCATATATATCTTTCTCTTCCAAATCCAAACTATTTTCACAAGGACTATGTTTAATATGATCTTTTATTCTCTACTTAAATATTTAAGTGGAATGAACATTTAAGTGGATATTTAAGTATTAAAAAAATCATATTTAATGTGATTCGACTTATCACCTTAAACTTGTAAAATAATTTCCAAAATTAAATCATCTTAGCATAACGTTTTCTTTTATTTGATATAAAGGACAAACCTAATGTAATTAAGGCATTCAGTAATGATAGGACAAGTTAATCTCTATAATAGTATTGTAGATTAACAATCTTCAAATTATTATTGATATGTCATACGCAAAAGCCTGTTAAAAGATCCCAAAAAAAAGTTTTAAAACCCAAAATAATTAAGTAGGCTTAAAAAAGAAAAACAAAATCCTGATTAAATGAAACATCAGGATAACAAAACGGTCTCCTGAAAACCGATGCATTGGGAGATCATAAGGCTTCTTGATAACTGGAATACCTAAAAGTCTCTTGGAGACCGGTCAGATGGAAGACATTTACAGTCTCCTAATTATTAAGGAATTGGGATACCATACCTACAATCTCCTAAAGACTACTTGACAACAGAAGGCTGAGAGACCAATAGGTCTTGTAACACCCCATTTTCTCGGGCGCGTTATAACTTGGGACAATTCTGGGATAATAATTTTTTTTTCTTTCAAACTAATTCTAAACCACATCATTCCTCAAATCCGTCCTAGAATTCCCATTTATTTTTCTCGAAAGAGAATTATCATACACATCTATTGCGAAAGCAAGGATCGAACCTGATATCTTAACATTGATCATTAAATCATCATTCCTTAATACAAAACATACGTTCTTATCTAACATTAACCCTAAACAAGGTTATACATCATCATTCCTCAAAACGTTCAGAATTCAAAGTAGCAGAACTTAAATACATGGGCTACATAACATACATTTCATTCCTCATGCACTCTGTTAAATGCCATTTCATGCCTCATTCATCATCGTATCTGCTACAATCTCCATCTAGAACGTTTGAATATTTCAGGGGCAAAGCCCAAGTTAGATGATGAATCATCTAAGTAAGAGTACAGAAAACATATTTCATGCATGAATGCAATGTCTTACCCATCGTAAGGGTCAGCTGCACCCTTCATGCTACTTACCATTTTTACGGCCACCTCTTTCGAAGCCGGGGTGTATGGGTGCACCCTTGGTAAAGCAGCGGTGCCAGTTCGTACTCCTTACGACCACAATGCGCATGATCAATGATATCGACGTGTACATATGCATTTCATAGCATGTCATGTATGTAGTCTACATGATGGATACATATCAGAACATGTCAATATGATGAAAGCATTCCCAATGATCGAGTTTTTAAACATAAATCACTTACAAACCAAGCATTTTTCATAAAATTAAATCCAGTTGGGAAGTACCACTTACCTTCTCAAGCTTATCGAGCTACCTCGATATTCGCGCCTTGCCTTGAAATTCATGCATCACCTCGATTTGCGTGCCAATCCTCAAAATTTGCACAAGTCTCTTCAACTTTAGCCTCAAAACATCCTAATCACCATATTTATTTAAAAAAATATTAAAACCTATTTTTCATAATTTCTTGCATTTTCTTTATTTTTCTTTCTATTTCTCCTATTTTTCCTCAATAAATCCAAACTAAATATTCTTCAAATATTTTCTCAAATATTTTGCCATGAAAATTCATAAAATAATATTCTTAAATTTCTAGAATTTTCTAGGGAATTTTACTTACCTTGACTTAGCATCTCTGGCTTCCTCGGTATACGTGCCATGTCCTCGAAACGCATGCCCAAACCGATTTCTTGCCCAAAATCTCTGAAATATTAATAAATATTCTTTTTTTATTTTTTCGGTATTTTTCAGAATTTTTCTCTATTTTTTCCTATTTTCCCTTCATTTCTTTTCTTTTCTTCCTTTTTCTTTTTCTTTTTCTTTTCTTTTCTTTTTTTCTTCCCTCCCTTCTTCTTCCTCCCGCCTCTGCTCTACGCGCACAGCCATGCTTCTCCTTCTCTTTTCTTTTTTTCTTTTTCTTTTCTTTCTTCTTTTCTTCTTCTCTTCTTCCTTCTTCTCCCTTCTCCTTCTTCTCTTCCTCTTCTTCTTCTTCACCCGCGACTGCCTGCAACCAACACCTGCGCACGCACAGCATCGCGGCCGCCACCACCCAGCCCTCCCACCAGCCATCGCCGCTTGCCAGCGCCACCACGCGCCTCCCCGGTCGCCCCTGCTGCCCACACAGCTTCGTCGGCAGCTGTTCGCAGCCGCCTTCGGCCCTCAGCTGGTTGCTGCTCCCTTGCGACCATGGCATCCATGGCCACACCTGCTTCCCCCGGCCGCTTCCCGGCCTCCTCCGAGCTCTCCCATGCTGCCTCATGACCGTCGTGGTGCTGCTTCGCTCGTTGGCCAGCCATTGAGCTCGTGGTTGCTCTCTCTCTTTCTCTACAACTTTCTGTTGCTCTTCTCCATTTGCTCACAACCTCCCCCTTTTATAGCAATTTCTAACCCCATTTCTCATCCCTCTTGACGTATGAAACACTCAACTTGCTGACATGCCTCTCTGCAACTTGGCCACCAAGTTTTTACTCAGCCAGGAAACTTCCAGTAGCTTTACGAAGCCAGCCATGCACGAGCGTGAGTATATTTATATATATAACTATATATATTACACTATAATCTAAAGAAAATTGCACATTAAACCTCAATTTCCATCTTAATATCACTTGAAAATTTTCTTTATTGCAACCATGCCCTCAAACCTCAAATTAATTTACATTTTAATACCAAAAATCCATAATTAATAACTTAAATTTTACTCGATATAGATGATTTCGCCTTTGCGTCCACTCGGGACCTTTGTTTCATCTCGAAACCACTAAAGGGTTGCTCATTATGCAAAATCGAGGCCCCCTAGGATTCCGTTGATTTTTTGGGAGTCCCCTACAATGATTCGGTTTTGCAGCCTAAATGATAGTTGCATTTTAGCTGTACCGAAAATCGTTCCCGATTCAATTTCTTTTGATACCATAAATCTTATCTCGAAACCCTCATTGAGACCATATTATTTTTCATAGACAATTTCATTCCTAGACACTCCCTGCAGTCAATTCGATACTGATAACTGTTATTGAGCCAATTTTTGACATTCTAAACTTGCTTAAATTACGTGGCAATCTCACGAAAATATGGGTTCTTACAAGTCTCTCGAAGACATATACTGTAGCACTATTTCTGTCCCTCGAAGATGGTAAACTGCCAAGTAGATTTCCCTTTCATTGGGGGGGTTCGCACAAAGTACAAACAGGATAACTCAATATCTGAAATCCCTTTGAGAGTTCAATAAAAAAGATAGATATTATCCAAAAAAAATTCTAATTCTAATAGGACTTGGAATATCAGATAAATATTATCTGTAAGAATCATAATCCTAATAGATTTTGGAAAACTTCACATTCTTCTATCCTATGAATAAACATGCTCTTATTTCAGAAAGATACGTTTCTAATACTAATTTCAATACAGCCTTCAAATCTTTATTATCTTCAGAAAATATGCGTCTCTAATCATTCTTTTTCTTGCAAATTTAAAGATAATTTGATGATAACATTTCTACTTTATAAATTCATTATTGTGTTTGAGTAATAACAATTATAAACAATCTTCATCTTTTAACTTAATTGGTTGTTTGAGGATAAGATTTAAGAAGACCTCTTACTAAGAGTTAATTAATGATATGTCAATTGATATGAGACTTATAAACACTGAGTAAGATTTGAACTCAATATCTACATATTTACCAACACGAAACTCTATAGTTACACACTTAAAAGTAGGCCGAATTGACTAATTTATCCTAAACTTTGTGTCATATTACAATTTTATCCAGTTTTGACCTTTGTTTCAATTTGATCATCGAACTTGAACTTTAGTTTCAATTCTATTCTCAATTGAGAAAGCGTGTGCCCCAACTTACGTGGCAGCTGGGGTGGTATGTTGATGTGTTCAATTATGGACACGCCAGCAAAACACGTCATTTTGTCTTGCTCTTGCCACAAACATAAGTCAAAACGACGCCGTTTTTTGTGAAATTAATAATCAAATATACAAACTCGATAATCAATAATCAAATACACATACACAAAATCAATAATCAAATACACAAATCAATAACCAAATACACAAACCTAAAATCATAAACCCAAAATCAATAACCAAATACACAATCCCAAAATCACAAAATATGAAAGTGTTCACCTTCGTCCACACTCTTCCTCAACTTTGGCGTCTTGTTTTCCTTCTCGTGGGTTCACCGTAGCCGTCTCCTCGGTCATGGGTTTATCATGGCCACGGGCACTCATCCTTCTACATGCCGTGGTCGTCTTGGTAGTCGTGGGCCATCGGTCTCTGTGTATCTCTCTCTTCCCTTCTCAAACAGTTACCTTTTTTAGTTGCCATTAAAGATGGCAAGTCGACAATTAGAGCCGCTGGCAATGAAGGATGAAAAAGGGAGGTGGGTGGCAGCGATGAAAGGAAGAAATAGAGAAGAATCAACGACGGCAACGCAAGGTGTAAGCCATAAAACCCTAAGTGACAAAGAGGGGGAAGAAGATGGGTTTTAACCCATTAGGTGTCGGGTTAACCCATTGGGTCGAATCTAGATTGGGTTGACCCAATCTAGGATATTTCGCCAAAACGGCTTTGTTTTGTCTTATGATTTGTAGCAAGAGCTAGGCTAAACGATGTCGTTTTGCTAATTGGACACATTAGCACGTCACCTTAGCTGCCACGTAAGCTGGGGCACACACCTAACTAATTAAAGGTAGAACTGAAACCAAAGTTAAAGTTCGATGATCAAATTGAAACAAAGGTTAAAACTGAATAAAATTGTAATATGACTCTAAGTTCAGAATAAATTAATCAATTCGACCTTTAAAAGTATTAGGTAACTCCTATTATAACTTAAAAACCTTTTTAAATAAAGTATTAAATTCTGACACAACCCTTATTGTAATTATTATAGTACAAGTTGTACCATTTTGATAGGTCATTCGTTTGCATGTCTCAGTCAAGTCATTAAGAAATCAAATTAAATTGAGTAAAATAAAAGATTATAATTAACGTAAAGGCGAAAAAAGTTGGTGTGAAGGTGGGAGCTTTAGAGAGTCAAAAGTGGCAGAGGAGTCAATGCATAGCGGGTGGGGTAGGGGTAGGCTGCCGCTAACCTTCACCCACTAGCTATGTATCTCATGAGTACATCTGATAGTAGTTGGCGATTGGTGAATGGGACCCACTTGAAAGTCATTCTACTATTAATAAAGACTATGGAAGGATGAGGCAATTCTCCCCAAGGTGAAGTCCTATAGCAAATAGGTTCACACAAGGGAATGGGGAGCAATGAAGCAATCTTTCTCAATGGAAAGTCAACTAATCGTCTGCAAAATACTGGGGAGCCATATTATATAGTGTCCCTGCTCCGTCCAAGCCTCACATCCGTCATCACCTTAATACAATCCAGTGATCTACTTGGGACAAAAAGTTGAGCAACACTCTACCCAAACTCCGTTTATCATTAACAGTCTGGCCCTAAGAGCTCCTCCCTAAGTCCACAAGGGTAATCGACTACAATTAACTAAACCTGGATTCCACATGGTGGACAGGTTCGACACCAATGATAGGCGAAGGACCAAGTATGAGTTCTTAACTCCAGCCTCAATCAGCACGCTCATCATGCTTTCAAAATCCCTATCACTTCCTTATTCAAGCTCGAGCTTCCCTACGCTAAAATTGGAGAGCCAATGACAATAAGGATTTTATTTGAGTGGATTAACTTTTATACAACGATTCATCTGTAGAACTAAGGTGTGGTGCTACTAAATACTGTCTTTCCATCTTAGCCCCAACCTATGTGTTTCGTTCGCATATCCAAGGAGAGCATGTATGGATCACAAATTACAAGAGCTTATTGAAGCAGGGAATACGAGAGAGTGATCTAAGGTTCATTGTCCAAAATACGAAAGCATCAAAGCACAAAATGAGTAAGAATGGTCTCAAGGCTTGAAATAAATGCAAGAAAAGCAAGGGAAGGCCATAACACAATCTACTCTTTCATCTGAGAAACTCGAATGAAAAAGTAGGGAGCAATTGGTGTATCATAAGAAAAAACACCGAAAAATACATAAATAAACAGATCAATCCATTTTAATTAAGATAACCCAACAGCAGAGGGCTGTAGGAGATCCGCGAAAAATGGCTAATATGGCTCATAAGCCGATAAAGAAGGTTACCGAGGGCCCCCGCAAAAAGCACTCGAGTGACCACGGAGTTAGCCCCCACAGCCCTGTCGCAATAGTGCGAAGGGTAGCTCCTATAACCCAGTCGCACGATTGTGGTGGCAACCCCCGTGGCCCTAGGAGGTAGCCCCACGACTGCCGCACAGCCCCAAAGACAAGCTTCGTAAAGGGCTTCCTCAACCCCCAATGGCGACACCACCGCCAAAGCATTTCCTCGAATACAAGAGAGTCCCACACAACATACAAACTAGAAAACTTTGACATTCAAAAATTCCTTCAAAATTCTACAAAAGGAATAGACAATTATCCATAAAGAATTATAATTATAAAAGTATTTCAGAATATGGGGATAAATATATCATCTATAAGAATTTTAATCCGAACAGGTTTATAAAAGATCAAGAAAAACGATATCTATAAGAATTCTAATTCTAGACTACTTAGCATTACTCTATACACCTCTATAAATAGGCAAACACTCATTCTAAAAAATGTATATCTTAAATACTGGTATAAATTCTACTCTACAGTTTTCAACAATTTTTGTATTTGACTTAAGCATCGAAGTGTTAGCACGGGAATTCTACCACGCCTTTTGATTGTTTCTTTCTTAGCAACTCAGGCGGCCAAACGACGACATTTCCTATCAAATAAATTTATTGTTGTATTTTTACAACAAATGTTAAACATTGAAATTTAGTGTACGGAGTAGAATGGTGTTAGTTAGGCCAAACTTTCAAATTTGAGTCGAGCGAGTTCTAATCGAAGTTTTTGACAATTATTATTTTTTTCTATAAAACCCTGAAAAAAGTAGTAAAATTTTCAAAAACTCCCTTAGTTTCTCCCTGAAAATTATTTTGAATAAAATCTTACTTCAAAAAAGAAAAGGAATTTCTATGGCATACCCATTCATCTTGGACTCTAGTTTTTACATGAAGCTCTTAGGAAGTGACATTTTATTATTCTTACATTTGTTTACAATTGGGTCGTAGGGATATATAATGTATCTTCTTCCAAAAACAGTTGCGAAGAAAAACGATCTCACTTTTCGTATTGATCAGTTAGTCATAATCATCATCCATATCCGTTTCCCCGCCCAATCAAAACTATATAAACGTAGACTTTATTATTATTATTATTATTATTATTATTATTATTATTATTATTCAGTTTATGATTGGATTCAACCCTTTTCTTTCTTTGTTTCTACTGTTATATATCATACAAAAACTTCTCAAAGCGTTTCATGTGTTGAGTCTGCAGGGAGATGGCCACAGACAGGCTTCCATCCTTGTCTGGGCTTGGCAATGCAAATGCCAGCCCTTCGTAGGCAATCCCACCAGGCCCCATGAATATGGGGCGCCCCCACCCGAAGTCTGCGTCGTGAATGGGCAGCCTGACCCAGCTGGTTAGCCCCAGATTGGGGCACCTGAATGTATGGGCTCCACGAACCAGAGACTTCAAGTCCGGCTGCAGCTCCAAGTAGTCGAGAGCTGACTTGAGGTACTCGTCGTCCATCCGCACCAATGCGTCATGAATTCTGCTGGCCGCATACCAAGTGGGCTTCCCCTGGAGATCCCCGGCTATGGCCATTGGGGTGGCCGTGAAAATCACGTTGCCAAAGTAGCCCGCCGGCAGTGTGGGCTGCTTAAGTCTGGCCCTTCCATCTGTTGCGATGTACAGCTTGGTTTCCTGGTCATCTGCCAGACCCCGGGCTTTGCACACGCTGCGCCACACATGGCCTGCCAGCATTTCGTACGAGCTGTAGCTGGCCGTGCTGCCATCTTCTTTTGACTTGGCCTTGAGAGCGTTGAGCTGGTCCCTGCTCAATTTGAAAATGGAAACTGCTGTCTCAGGCTCGGATTCAGATTGCTGGGGAGGAGTTTTCATGGCGGGAGGCGGCTGGTACTCAATGTGTTCAAAAGCAGGCTGGGGAGGGTCGCGCGCGCGAAGGAGGGTCCGGTCAATGAATGGTGGGATTGTGAGGTCAAGACCGCGAGCCATGTCGGACCATGTGTTGATAAAGTGAAGGCCGGAAGCTCCATCGGCCACATGGTGTTGCATTCCCACGCCAAGCGATGCTCCCCCACATTTGAAATATGTCACCTGTTCACAGGGAAACACATTATCAATATCCCAACTGATCAAGCTCCCAATATTGAATGAACACCATAGCTAAGAATCAAAGCTAGCCAGGAACTTGAGATAGAAACTAGCAAAGCTGTAAAATTTGTTTTCGGCTCATTTTGGTTTTCAAAAGAATCACCAAACCTCTCAAATTTTTCACCCCGCCCACAATCAAGCCAGACAAACTTGAGTTTATAATCCAATTTGCACTTTCAATGATTCATAAATGTTCTCGCGTTCAAGATGTAGAAATAGATGCAAATCAAAATGAGCCCGGCGTACAAAGCTACACCAAATCACATTAATGGCAAGTAGGGCCACATTAAAGCTTCTGAACAGCCAAACTTCTAATCTCCATCCAATTTAATGGCAACCATTGATGGTGACTTGACATTAATGCAAATGAAAGCTCATCCACGCAAGTACAACTTGAGATGAAAACGCAACTTTAACAACCATACTAATTAAAACACAAGTTAATTATAGCGCATCTACTACTTTGGCCACTGGTAGGAAGGTAAGAGTGTCTCTAATGCAGCCTTCCCTCGTTTTCTTAATTTTTATTTTTCCAAGAAGTTGTTTTCATAAACTAAAAAAGAACCATAGCTCTCAAACATGTTAGTTTTTCACTCTTTTTTAAATGAAAATAGAACACAAAAATAAAAATCAAGGTTAAAAAACTAAAATTCTGCAGGTTGTGGTTGAATTTGAACCCACAAAATAAAAGAATTTGAAATGAAACCTACATAAGCCTCATTTCAAATGACATTGTATGAAATCCCTCTATTCAAATACAAAAAAGAACTTCCAAACACAAACCATAATAAATTTGGAATTGTGAGGAATTGCTTAGAGAACACCCAAACATACCACCAACAAGGAGAGGTAACTCCTTAAGTAACTTATTTTTAAGACATTCTCAAACATGCCAACCCATTTTCATGAATAGATTTTTTTTTATCCTAAGAGAAAGGGGAAAACCTAATATTGGAAAAACCCTAATGGTAGGATACAACCATATTGTAGGATTGGTGCAACTATGGATTTTGGCCCATCCTCTGGCTGCAACCATATTTTAGGATTGGTGCAACTATGGAGTTCGAACTTCGACCCCTATTCGGATCAAGGTCATGGCAACCATAAGTTAGACCATTGGGCCCTTAAGCAAAAGACAATGTAGTGGGTGGAAGATCTCTCGCAATGACTTGATCAACCATAAAAACACTATCCATGGGATTGAGAAAACCGCCATTAGGCTTATCTAATACTATCACAATGGTAGAGACGACACAGGGCGAAAAAATAACATCTGAGTCAGATAAAAACAGCTTGTTATGACCCTTCATGGGTGGTATTCGGACATTTTTATGGGAAGACATAGCGTTCCTAGTCGATTTCAGGCTCATCTAAATGCACTGCGCCCCACCCTTGGTCAAATAGGGGCTGGGCCGCAGCAGTTCTTAGTCAAAGGTGAGCTATTAATGAGAAGCGAGCTACTCCCCGCAAATGCCCGTTCGTTTGTCGTTGGGGACCAAAATTTGGAGTTGTTCTTAGTGCCTTATTTGATTTAGTAAGGAAAGTGCATCAGTAGATTACTACCTGCAAAACGAGAAGGGGATAGGATGAAATGCCTTTGGAATAGTCAACCGCCGGAATGAGGCTACGGAGCTCCAGAGTGGGGGCGAAGTCGCCGAAATCATCAATGGAGGCGTCGGAATCGGCCTCAACGAAGAGGACGCCCTCGGCGTTGCAGTCGATCTCGATGCGGCCGTCGTCGTCCCTGCCCAGCCGTCCGGCCATGGGATAGAACGGCACCAGAGCTCTGCTCAGAGCTTCCTTCATCACCTGCGCGTCGAAGAAGTTGGCGGCGCCGGTCGGACGGTAGAAGTAGACGCTGGGCGTGTGGAAACTCGGAACCACCAGGTCGACGTTCGAGTTCCACAGCCGCCGCATCGGCGTCTCCTCCGCCGGCCGCACCATTGTCGACTGTTTCACCTCGATCCTCATCTTCTCACCGCCGGTGCTCTGCAAATCGATTCCTAAACGTGAGTTTGTTGTTCGTGGAACTTTCTCCTCATTTCATGCCAAAAAACGGTATCCCATTTATGCTCCAAAAACACTTCAATTTAAGGAACGAATTGGAAAGGAAATATACCTGAAAAGGGCGTAACCGTAACGCGGAGGCGTAGCAATGGGTGGATGGGTGCTGTGAAGATGGGTTGAGGAGGAAGAAGTGAGATAGCGGGTATTGATTTGGTTGAAGTGAGTTGAGAGAGAGAGAGAGCTCTTCTATAAACAAGGCAAAGCCAAGAAGGGAAAGGTTTTGGTTGGGAAATAATATTACTTTTTTGTGTCTCAGTCTCACCTACCGCACCAGCTCGCGACAAGAGGTTACCAACCGCGGCACAGCCACAGGCCCCAAGCCCCAGACCCAGCCCCTGCATTTGACCAGAGAGAGCCATTCATTCCGAGTGCGATTTTGTTCACCCCCTTTAACGGGGTGATGGTCACCCCCACAAAAACAGTGAGGGTGACCATCACCCCCATTAAAGGGGTGAACAAAATCACTCTCATTCATTCCAATCTCCAACCATGCCGGATCACGAACTAGGCCAAGAAGTTTCTACCCGTGGGAGACTGACATTTGTTATTATCATTATTATTATTGTTGATCTTCAAAATCAATAGACCGTAGTTCGTCAAGCAACATTGAAAAAATAAATACAAATATAAAGAAAAGAAATGAAGGGAACAAATGATAAGTTGCACGCAAAAAAATTTTACGTGATTCGGTCAAAATGATGTCTACTCTACGACTACTCTCTAATTATTTCGACAGAATAACAATATGTTATTACTCTTCCCCCTTTACAACGATTTTTCGACCCCTACTTATAATGTGGAGTATTTACAATTTAAATAATATACCAAATAAGAAGATAAGATCATGTTAATTGAGTTCTCTTATTAGTTCCTCGTAGTCAAGAACGGATTCCTCTTTTGTAGGAATTTGATTTATTTTGAATTGAGAAGGTTGACTTCTTCTTTGCCAAAGCTATAATGGGTTTCTGATAAGCCCACGAATGTCGAGTTGAGCGAGTTGAGTAAGCTCACGGGAAGCTGGGCACGCAGCTTGCTGCTCACGCCATTCCGCGACTTGGATTTGGCGTAGCGATTTGTGACTTCAATTCACCTTGGGCTGACTAGGATTCGGATGATCGGGCTGGCCTTTTGGGTTGTTTTCGGGCCACCCAATATTGTCTGAAAATATACATAATTATTATTATTATTATTAGAGACAATTAGACCTTTTTGTTGGTGGTCTGAATTTGATGATAATCGTACGTTTTCATTTAACATTATAAAAGGTAAAAAAAAAAAAATAAAGAGTAGATTATAATTCATGTTTATTAAAATTTGATTAAAAATGTAGAACATAGTCTCAACTTTTTTTGAAATGAGAGTGACTCTCTAGTGTTAATAAATTATGTAAATTGATTATTTTGTTTTTGACTTTTAAACTTTCTCCCGACTAAACCCGTCATTAAATTGAAGTATCATGTTTGTCGCTCTCTCTCTCTTTCTTTGTCCTCTTCTTTTTCTCTCCTTACTTGAGAGAGAGAGGGAGAGTTGGAGAGAACGATTATTGTCAAATGAGAGAAGGAATAGGAAAAAACTAAGAAAAAAGATAAGAGACAGAGAAATGATATTCCAGACATTTTTAAAAATTTAAGACCATTTCTCATAATAAAAGAGAAATAATGCGGTATCAAATAAAGTTAAGAAAATCTACTCTAATTTTCAATAAATTAAGGTCATTTCTTGTTTTTTTACCAAATCTCAAGGATACCAAATGTAATTGTAAATCACTTTAAAAAAACAATGTAATTGTAAATAAAATACATAGTTAATAAATAAAATAACTAAAAAATAATAATACTTTATTTATAGGCTTTAAATGAAAAACACATAATTTTATCAATTAAGGTGGTAACTTCATTATAGGGTGGTTGTAGGCTCACGTTGCCATTATTACTTATGATATAATGGTATATTCATAAATAAATTTATTAAATAATTCTCATAAATTAATGTGATACATATAAATTTATAATAATTTTATATAAATTCATAATAGGTTTTTAATTTTAAATAGAATTATAATAAATTCAGATAAAATTATTATAATTTTGTGTGTCTACATTAATTTAAAAATTATTTACTAAATTTATTTCTAAGTATATTATTTTTCTAATAAATTAGGCGAAAGTGTGACTGTAATACCCAAGAATTTTCAAAGGGCTTAAGAGTAATTTATCTTAGGGCGAAAATACAATTTTCAGGTAAATTAAGGTTATAAGGTAATTTCGGTATAGTTATGAGTAATCGAATCGACTGTAGGGAATACCCTAGAGTCGAGATGTCTAAGAAAAATGATATGGTAATAATGAGCGTATCAAGGCATGATTTATGGCATCGAAAGAAATTGGGTCAGAAATAATTTTCAGTACAACTATGATTTAGACTGAAAAACTGAATTGTCGTAGAAGACTTTCGGATAATCAACAGACCCCAAGGAGGTTCATATTTAGTATGTAGAACAACCCTTCAATGGTTCCGGGTTGAAATGAAAAGGTTTACGATCAAAACGTAAATTTGGGCCCAAGTGTAATTTCTTAATTTTGCTTAAGGGAGGTCGAAATGACGTTATTCTCGAATCTTTGGGGATGAAATGAAAGATTTAGAGCTTGAGGGCCATAATGGAACTATTGGGAAGCTTAGGGGTTTCAAGGAAATGATCAAAAAGAAAATGGAAATTTGTAAGGGTTAAAGTGAAATTTTTGCAAACTTGGGTATGAAGAGACTGCCATGGCTGACCAGCCACCTTGTTGGTCTCTGGCAGCCGCTTTCGGCCACGAGAGGCTCGAGAAAGGTGTCAGGGTCGGGTCTAGGCCGACATTAGCCGTAAAGATGGCTGATTTTTTCATGTTTTTCGACCGTTTTTTGTCAGAATTTGGTGAATAATTTGAGGATTGAGTGATGATGTTTTGGCTCGATCTAGGGAAGGTAAAAGCCTTAGAGGCATTGGATTAAGCAGCCATGAGCATTTGAGAGCTTGGGGTTGCCTATAAATAAAGGATTTAAGAGTTGGTCAAATCCTTCACAAATTTAAACTCTCAGATCCAAGAGTTTGAGGAAAAATTGAGGGCAGCAAATAAGGGGCTTTGTTCCCCATTTCCAGATGATCATTTCTGGAGAATTTGAGCAATTTTCGTTGAAAGTTGAGGCAAATATGAAGCTTTGTTGGGAAAATGGGTTTCGCCTGAAAATTGATTTGAGTAATCAAAAAATGTCTCCGATCGAGCGATTTGAAGCTATTATCTTATAGAGGATGAAAAGAGGAATGCGTAAGTTCAAACGGGAGGCGAAATAGAGTTCAAATGAGAAAAGCCCGAAAAACTAGGCTGGGGGCATGGCTGCCCGAGAAAGACAACCTGTGTGTGCAGTGCACACGCCAGCCAGGCCCTGCGTGTAAACACCCCTGCCCGAATATCCCAATCACCCGAACTACCAGAACGGGAGGACTTACGGAAGGGAAAAGAATGAAACACAAAACGGGAATTATCCCGGCATGCATACACAAGAGAAAAAACAGCGAAAGCAGAGCTATATACATGCACACACGTGAGTACCCCGCTGGAACAGTGATCCCATGGTGTATAAATACATACAAACACCTGTGCCAACAAATAGAAAATACAAGGAACGACCCGGCACAGTAAAAAATAAAGAAACAAAATTCTATCAAAACATTAGAGACAACAAGGGAAAGCTGACTGTACACCATACCAACACGGCTACAAAGTACTACGATCCTCGCCCTCGACTTTAGCTTTACCCTTACCTAGAATGATGGAAAGCAAAGTGAGTCGCAAGACTCAGTAAGTTTATAAGAAAAGAAAGGCTATAAGTTAAATAGAAGAAGTGAACTCCCTACACATAGACCCACACATACATACAAGCTATGAGACGCTACCACACAATAGTATAGCATAATGAAAACACATATTGGTCCTTGGGGCCCACACAAGACACCCGGCACCCAAGTCCCAAACCAACTTGTCGCTTCCTTGAAAGGCAACACAAGTCTTCAACAAATCTGTGCGCACTCTTCAGATCGGTGCTCCCGACACTCGAGCCTCTGAATACCCAAGCCCTAAGCTCCCTCGGAACGGTACTCCTGTTTGAGACTGCTGAACACATAGTAATCATGCAATGTGCATATAAAATGCAAGGCATAGTAAGCATAAACTAGATACACTGGCCCCCATACATCCAGGCATCAGGCAGATGCTTTACCCACATAGTAAACCACACGCGATGCATATGCCCGTGCCAGATGCAACTAACAATATTAGGATATTAGTGTCCAAGCATAAACAGAACATGAAAACCCCAACATGTAGCCCGTAACTATGTGCATACCAAACCATGCAATAGAAATAGAATATATCGAGTCATGCTGTAACCACATAACGGCAGAGCTAATCAGCAGTGCCTGACACCAGTCGATGGTCAGTGGCTAGGAGTGTCCATTTGTCAACCTAAGAAAGACCGTACAATAGTCACTCCAATGTCACCAAACAGGCGACCCTTGCCCCACTGCTCAATAGCTCTAGCTTATTCCCAACCAAAGAATCCATAATTATACTCGAACATCTAAGAACCTAATCCCCAAATGAGTTCGACATCATTCCCATAGGCGTGAGGGTGGCACAAACCCCCGTAAACAACCAACAAATAAAATTCTCGAAGCTAGCTTATTAAATTTAATTTATACCAAACTGCTCATAATTCCATAATTAATAAATGGACCTAAATGAACGAATGGAGGGTAAATAAATTCGCAATGGAAGGAACTTCGTAGATGGGGTAGAAAACTTGCCTCGCAGAAGAGATCATTGGGCTTTTTCTGTCCAAACATGACAAAAATTATACAAACTGCAACATCGTATAATTTACCAAAATTAATAAAATTGGGCTCTACATGAAATTCCAATCGTACAGAATAATTAATACATAATTCTCTACTCACCTAGCTAATTATCCCTTAATTAAACCTTGATTAATCTTGGTTTTCTCCCCAAATTCTTCCATTCTTCGACCCTACTCGCACTTCTTCTTCTCCAATTTTTCTTGTTGTTTCTGCTGCTTTAGAAATGCTCGAAATAGGCTTAAAATGGTGCAAAAATGAGTAGTTGGGAAGAGGCCATGTGGCGGCCACTGGGAGGCCATCGTCTCATGATGAAATGGCGTCATTTGGGGCGCCTAGAGACTGAATAAAATCAGCCAATTCCTCGCGCACGTAGCCCCACCACGCGGAATCGAACCCGCGACCGTAGCCTCCCCACACACGCTCGCGACCACCTGCGCTAGCCATCTCCTTCATATATATAATGCGCGCAATTATATTTAAAGGGACCCTTGGTCCCTTTTCTGGAATTTACACCAACACCCATAACTTTCGAAATTCACACACATCCCTACTTAATATTTACACTAACACCTTGAAACTTCTGAAAATCTCCCAATTTAATTTGTTATTATGATGTTTGATAATGAAATTATTCTTATACTTATTATTGTTATTATGATTATTAACAACATATATTAATATCCCATTTACATTAAATTAACATATTAAACCACTAATTAAATTAAACTAAGATTTAATTTAATTAAATCGTTACACCGCGAGTGAGGGTGTGTGGGGCAACTTGATGGGGCACGTGAGGGCGCGTCTGTAACACTCCAAATTTCATGAGCGTGTTATAATTTAGGATTTTGGGAATATAAAAATTATTCATATCACAATTGCTGTCATACATCACACAATATCCCAAAAAACCCTAATTTTCACCTTCTCAACTTAATAAACCCAATAATCGAATAGCTAAGACAGGTGTTAAAATTTCAAATGCAGAAACTAGATCGAACATGATATAGTTCACAACCATAATGCTTTATTTATCATAAATAAAATCGTTCAACACGCCTATAAAATGTATTACATCATCTTTCGCAAGTGATAACTGAACATCTTAAACATATCCAAATCATACATAGATTCGCACATAAACATAGATATGATAAACATGCTACAAGCAGCAAATTAAACTTATTCTTCAGCTACCTCCTTTCCCTTAGAGCCGTTTATCAAACCTGGAACGTTTGAATATTCCAAGGACATAGTCCAATTAGAAAATGAATCTTCTAGTGAGAAACTAAAAAAAAAAAAAAAGTTTATATCAATGCATGAACAAGTATAAGACGTATGAGAAAAATAACGAGAACTACTCCGAAGTGTCTCATGAACACGTCA
Organism: Diospyros lotus; assembly: GCF_014633365.1. Lineage (NCBI taxonomy): Eukaryota > Viridiplantae > Streptophyta > Magnoliopsida > Ericales > Ebenaceae > Diospyros > Diospyros lotus. The sequence goes on along the minus strand of NC_068339.1, from coordinate 38,680,546 downwards.
GCCTCCTCCAATGAGAGATTTCTCAATGGTGCACGCATAGCGCCTCTCGGGAGGTCTCTAACCATGTGACCTTAGCCCGACCTTATTGAACTCATGCAAGCACCACATCCGTTATCCCTTAGGCTCACGATCTTCCCCATGAGAGCTTTCTCGATGGCACACGCATAGCACCTCTCGGGGGATATCCGACTTTTTCCCTTGGCCAACAACAAATAGGTACAATAGTATGGTCATATGAATTTTATAAATGCAACAGTTAAAAAGCCAACCTCATATATTTTTCAAGAAAATTCATTTCATATATGCAACAGGATTTCACGTAAGAGCACAATAAGAGTTTACGTATAAGAACCTGATGAAACACGTCTCATGCAATAGAAGTCTCTCATAAGAGAATAAAAAATAGGATTTAGAGTATAGAAGTCTCACTTTATTGGTTTATCTCTTGAACGGTACGATTTCACTGCAAACGGCCTAAGTGTCTGTAGAAAACACGCATTTTAGTAAATCTAATCTCAAATATTTTTACATAGGGTTGAAGGGCATTACAATAGGAGCTTAACTAGAAAATTTCATAGAAAAAGGACGTTTCACGTGCCATCACGCCCCTCAAGAAGGTGGGCCACGTGCCTTCACGCGCAGAACTTCCCGGCACGTGTATCTCACGCGCTGCCTACCAGATTCGGACAGCTTCGCCTCATTTTCGTATTTCGGCCATAACTTCCTCATTTTAACTTCAATTCGACCCCCCGTTTGATCCTACACAACCCTCTCTTCCCCTTCTACAGGATTATCAAAAAACAAAGGACTTAAATTGTTTTTTTTTCTGACTAATTTTGGCGAATTACGGCGAAGACCCACAACTCCGATGAGGCTCGTTCTCCACCGCTTTCTTCCCGCCTTCTTGCAGAACTTCTTCGCCTCTCTTTAGAGCAAGCTTCTCCACTTAGAGTGCCTCACTCCTCAAAAATCTCTTAAATGATTTGAGAATAACCCATGGTGCCTATTTATAGATTACTTAAACCAATCACTTTATATCACTTATCACAATCTAAGCCATGGACTCCAAAAACTCAAAGATATAATTGAATGGCTTGTGAAATCCAAAGCTAGAATGAATTTAACTTTTGAAATCCAAACTAATACCCCAAATTTCTCCCAAATGACATTTTAGCCCTTATTTCAAGTTCTCAACTTTAATATTTTACCACATGAGCTCCTAATTTCATCCTTATTTCATTTGGATAATTCTCTAATTATAATTACACCCTCAAATATCAAATTTATCGAGATACTTAAAATCTCAAAATTAATAACTCAAAATTACTCAATATGCACGATTTTCAAGAAACCCTTACCATCATTCGGTCTTTTTACGCTACAACTCAGTTTAACCGAAAAATCGTCTCTAATTTGATTTCTTTCAGCATCATAAATCTCGTCTCGAGACGCTCATAAAAAATATACTCTTGTCCTTAGGTATCTAAGCACAAGGGCACTCCCTACAACTGATTCGGTTACTTGTTGTCATTTCAAGCATATTTTTTGATATTTTAAACTCATTTAAAATACATGGTAATTTCACAAAAATATGGGGTATTATAGCGTCCTTGGGCTAATTTTTTTTTAAAAATGTGAAAAAAATCAAGAAAAATAAATCAATTGGGGTTTGTGTTTAAAGTTTTAGTATTTGTATTTTAGGTCTTTTGGTTTTCGCAATGACTAGCCTCGTTATGCATGCAAATGAAGTGTCAGGGTAAGTTTTGGAATTTTCTTTTAAAATTCTTAGAGTATCATGAATTGTTGTAGAAAAAGATTGGAGAAAATGCTTAAGGAGGTATTTTTTTGAAATATTAAGAGAGGAAAATGGAAGAAAAATAGAAGAAATCATGGAGAAATTATGAAAAATAGATATTTATGTTCTTTTGAAATAAATATGGTGTCTAGGGATCATTGTAGCACGAGATTAAGTGATATCTAAGTTTGGCACGAAAATTGAGGTCGAACACGCAAATTGAGACGATACACATTTTTTGAGGTACTTTGAACTTCATGCAAAAGATAAGTGGTTCAACCCAAAACCAATTTTATGTAAATGATTATATCATATTGACATGTTTTGTTATGTTATGCATCATATAGAGTGCATTTACATGTATTAAAGATGAATTATGCATATGTTCACGATAATATTATTGATCATATAACGCATAAGGGTTTGTGATTAGGGACTGGCGCCACTACTCTGCCAAGGGTGCACCCATACACCTTGGCTTGGTAAGGAGGCCATTAAAATAGAGAGTAGTAGTTGGGTGTGGTTAACTCAAACGAAATGAATGATTTTATGTTGCATTGCATACACACATGAGATATGAATGATGTATCCTTACTTAGATGATTCATCATCTAACGTGGGTTATGCTCCTGAAACATTCAAACGTTCCAGATGGGGTTTGCAGCTAAGGCACGAAAATGGACAAGATGTAACGATTCAAGCTGTCATGGTTTTAATAAGATGTTTCTCTACATTTTTTTTTTCTTCATGAAGAACCGAATATGTCCTGGTTATGTTATGTTTTAGGTCATGTTGAAAAACTTATGTTATGTTTCAAGTCACGTTGAAAAACTTATGTTTTGTTGATGAATACTCTTGTATTATGAATTATGTTTAAAATGATCACGTAATATTAATATGGTTCAATGTATGTTTAGGTTCGATTCATGCTTCTGTTATTGGTGAATACCTAGCCTAGCATTTATGATGTATGATGGTTCTCATGTTGGGTAGATAAATAAGAAAGTTTGGGAATTAATATGATGTTGAGATTGTTTTAAGAAAAAAAATATATATCTCAAATTTCTTAAATTATAACATGTCTGAGAAAGTGAGGTATTACAGTGATGAAGAACAAAAATGGTTTTTGGTTCCTTTAATTAACAAGGTGATTTTGTTTCAATTGTTTGTCATTTTATTTAGGAAAAGGTGCATAATTTTGGTAAGGGCAAATAGTAAAAAAAGTCAATTTTTTTTTGCGAATTTGTAAATTTATTCAAATGTATCAATTTTATAAATTATATTTCAATTGATTTAATTGAGTGTAATTTTATCTAACACTTGAAATTAATTTAGGAAGTCTGTGTCATTGTTAACGTGGAACGCCATATGTCATTAAAAAAATATATGAGTGGGTCTCACATGTACACATGAAAAAAATAAAATTATACATGAGTCCCACTCACATATGTACATGTAGGTCTCACTCTTATATATTTTTTATGACAGATCACTTGTTGCATTTGTAATGACACACTCCTCCCAATTTGATTTTTAATATTGATAAAATTACACCTAATTAAGTTAATTGAGATATAATTATTAAAATTATAACATTTAGATAAATTTATAAACTCGTAAAAAAATATATTTTTTTATTTTTCTTTACTATTTACCCCTTTTGGTAACCATTATCTAATTGTATTAAAAGAACGTGGAGTTTACTTTGAGAGGACCATTTTGAGCGACTTGGATGATGTTGGGCATATATCTTTCTCATCCAAATCCAAACTATTCTAACAAAGGACTATGTTTAATACCATCCTTTATTCTCTACGTACTTAAATATTTAAGTGTATAGAATATTGCATCCTTATCGTTATGTAAGTATTAAAAAAATCATATTTAATGTGATTTGACTTATCACATTAAACTTGTAAAATAATTTCTAAAATTAAATCATCTTAGCATAATGTTTTTCTTTTCTTGGATATAAAGGACAAACCTAATGCAATTAAGGATTTAGTAATAATAGGACAAGTCAATCTCTATAATAGTATTATAGATTAACAATCTTTAAATTATTATTGATATATATGTCATAGGCAAAAGTTCATAAAAAAATAAAAAAAAGTCTAAAAACCCAAAATAATTAATTGGGCTTAAAAAGAAAAACAAAATCCAGATTAAATAAAACATCGAGAGATCAAAACTGTCTTTTGGAGACTGATACACCATGAGACTGCAAGGTTTCCCGATAATTGGAATACCTAAAGGTCTCTCAGGGATTGGTGCACTGACTAGTCAGACGAAAAATCTTTACGATCTCCTAATTAGTAAGGAATCAGGAGATGTACAATCTCTCGAAAATTGCCCAGTGGCAAGAGGTCAAAAGACCAATAGGTCTTCCAAAGACATATATCGGGGGACTATTTCTATCCCCCCATAGACGATAAACCGCTAGGTAGATTTCTCCCTTTATTGGGGGAATTTGCACAAAAGTAAAAATGATAACTTTGATTTAAAAAAAAAAAAAAAACTATCTAAGAGTTCTACAAAAATAATAGACATTGTTCATAAAAAAAAAAAATAATTTTAATAAAACTTGAAATATTAGGATAAACTTTACGTGTAAAAATCATAATTTTAGTAGATTTTGAAAAATTCTATATTTTTTTTATAAATAAATAGTCTCTTATTTAAAAAAATATATACTTCTTATATTGATTTATATACAATTTTTAAGTCATCGTTATTTTTAATATTTGAATTAAATATTAGAGTATTTCATTATCTTCAATGTCTTTAAAAAATATACTTATCTGATTATTCTCTTTTTTATAGATTCTAAATAATTTGATGATAACAATTTTATTTTATAAATTTATTGTTACATTCATAGAACAAAAATTATAGATAAACAATCTTCATCTTCAACTTAAGTGTTCATTTGAGGATCAAGAATTAAGAAGACCTCTAACTAAGAGTTAACAAATGATAAAGTTCTCGCCTCTCCATTTGATAAACTTAATTGACGATTGACATGAGGTTTAAAAGACCAAGTAAGATTTGAACTCAATATCTACATATTTATCAATACGTAACACTATAATTACATATTTAAGATAACGTTTGTTAAAATAAATAAAATAAAGTTGTATTAAAATAAAATTGAAATACTTTTCAGATCAAGATATGAAATGATCAAAATAAGATTAAGAAGTATTTTAAGATTTTTATTAAATTATTTATTAAATTTTTTAAAATATATTAAAAGACACATGTATAATTTTTTCTGATTCGTAAGATCCAATATATGTTTGTCCGGAAAGAGTAGAGATAAACAAATCTACAAAAATGTTAAATAAAAAGTTATGTGACTATTTTTTTTAGTGATTGTGAGATAAGTTTAATAAATATATTAAAAATAATAAAAATTTAAAATATTTTTTATATTTTATTTTTTAATTAATAAATATTATCTAAAAAGTATTAGGTAAGTCTTATTATAACTTAAAATTTTTTAAATAAAGTATTAAATTCCGACACTAACACTCATTACTTATTATTAGAGTACAGGCTGTACCGCTTCGACAGGTAACCTTCTAACTTCAGCGATCATTTGCGTGTCTCAGGTCATTAAGTAATCAAATCAAATTGAGTAAAATAATGGCGAAAAAAAGTTGGTGGGAGGGTGGAAGCTGTTGAGAGCAGAAAGTGGCGGAGGAGTCAGTCAGTGAGTGCCTAACGGGTGGCGGTGGGGGGTGGGGGCTGCCCCCAACCTTCACCCACCAACTCTTTCTCTCTCATGAGTACATCCGGCGGCAGTTGGCGATTGGTAAATGGGACCCACTCGAAAGCCGTTCTACCATTAACTAATTAAAAGGCGCATGCATATGGACAAAACCGTTTGATTGGCTGACCCCGACCCTGACCCTGACCGGCTGACCCTTTTTATCTGTATTATTATTATTATTACTACGAAGTGGCCTTTGGTGGGTCCCACTATGGGGTTGGTGAGATGGTAACGGGCGTCCTGCTCCAGCACGCCGCCATGCTTCCATTTCAGTTCCCCTCCTAACGGCGCCAAATTCGTTCCGTCGAGGAACTCTGACGTCTGGTTGGATACATCAGAAGAGATTTTTCATAAATTGTCCATTTATTATTTTTTTTTTTGTAAGTACATCTCTTATTATTTATTTTTAGTTAAATTAATTTCTGTTTTTTTTAATTATCAGACATCTCTTCTATTATCAATGGTATTAGTTAAATTCTAGGTAATTTAAAATTAAAGTTAATGTTGTAACTAATAAAATAAAAATTAAAAATTAAATAAGTTAAAAGAAACTTTGACTTTCATAAGCTAAATTGATTTCGATAATAGTGATTGGACTGGAACCATCATCTATACAACCCATCTGGTGGGTTGCAACGTCAAGTCCAAATGGGATTTTTCAACGTCGTTGCAACTCAATACGGGTTGCAATGCCAGAACCCATGTGGGGTAAATCATACTAAATATCAATGAATTTTGGTATATTTTGTAATGTGATCATTAAACTTTAATTTATTATAAAGTGATCATAAAAATTAAAAATATTTTATAATTTGATCACATTTAAGATTTTTCAACATATACTCACTAGAGCTTCTCTCGTGGCGATAACATGGTGCTGAAGTGACAATGACATAGTAAATAGTCAATTGAGTGTATACAAATTGTCAATAAAAATATGACACGTGGCACAACCCCCCTTCCCCCCCCCCAAAAAAAAAAAACAAACCCATTTTCCTTCCCCCTCTCTTTCTCTCTCTCTCTCTGTTCTTACTTGCGTCTGCAACCCATTTTCGTCGCCGCCTCAATCGTCGTTCGCCGTTTGTCATCGCCTCCATCGCCGTTCTTCGCCTCCGCCATCAATGTTTATGCTTCACCTGTCGGTCACCATTGCTTTGTTGCCGCTGCCGCCTCTGGTCACCTGATGCTTCGTCACCGCCTATAATTGCTTTGATCACGCATGGAGAAGGAAGAAAGGGTTGCAGACGCAGGCAAGAAGAGAGAGATGGGGAGGGGGGGAGGAAAATGGGTTTGTTTTTTTTTTTTTTTTTTGGATGGGGGGCTGTGCCACGTGTCATAATTTTATTGGTAGTTTTTATACTCTCAGTTGACTGTTTACCATGTCATTGCACTTCAACACGATGTCATCGCCACGGCAGAAGCTCTGGTGAGTGTATGCTGAAAAATTTTAAATGTGATAAAATTGCAAAACATTTTAAACTTTTATAATCACTTTGCAAGGAATTAAAGTTTAGCGATCACATTGCAAAAGACACCAAAGTTTGGTGACCTTTAGTGTGATTTACCCCCATATGGGTTTTAGTTGTTGAGTTTTAGTGTTGGTTGAAACCTAACTATGAACAAAAACAGAGAAAATAAAGAGAAGTATAAAAAAAAAAAAAAATACTCTCATCATTTCTATAATTGACGCCAGTCTCACCACTAGATCTTGAACATCTCTTATCTTCATTGGCGTTGTGCTACCAACCTTTAATCAAACGACTCAAATCTAGAAGTCCCCAAGGCATAAGTCGAGTTCGATTCTCGTCATGCGTAAGAACCAAAGGTCTAATTTGTAATTTACCTCCCCTAACATAATCAAGGGCACAAGCACTGGATACCGTGCAAGGGCAGTCATCCCAAGAACTCAAATCTAAAACCTATGTTGTTTCTATTGACTATATCGCCAATAACCTCTACTTGGAGAACCCTCTCCCTCTCTCTTTTGTTTTTTTCTTTTTATTCTCTCTCTCTCTCTCTCTCTCTTTAACTAAACTAAGCAACAAGTTAAAAATCAAAAAGAAATTCAACACTAGAACTCGTCATTAAGTTCCAATGATTTGTTGTTCTAGTGTTAGAACCATTTTCCAACAATGCACCAAACCTCCAATGGTTTCTAAACATATGAATTCATATAGTTTGTTCTATTAATTTAAAAGATTAAGTTTAATTTTATCTTAATTATAGCTTAATTAATATCATTAGTGTTAGATGAGATATTTTGATAATTAAGTAAAGTATAAGGACTAATTTGGCTAAAAATAAACCATAAGGAGATGTTTGGACTAAAAACCCAAATTACAAAGAGTGTAATTTGGGTCTAGGGCGTACAATCAATTTATCCAAAATTTTCAAATTTTAAAATTATCTAAATGAAAAAAAAAAAGTTTAGGGTAAATTATACAAGCCTTTTTTGAGGTAAACCTATGGTATTTAGATGAGGTTCCTCCTTCTTATTCTTAAGCAAGTCCCGAGGAAGGCATAATTGATCCATGATTTATCTTTCATCTTTTAAATTTCCACTCATAAGGAAAGAAGGTTAGATATCTTTGATAGGGTTGTATTTTTGGTTGAAATGGGATGGTGTTCAAACTCTCGAAATGCAATCTAATGTTGTTCGCCCCTAACCACTTTGGTTCTGTGTTTCAAGTTCATTATCCTAACCCTCAATGAAGGATTGGCCGTTTGAGCATGATGAATCACTTCGTGCCACAATCTAGGCTTTCTCATTTGTTTTGAAAAATTATAAAAATCTCACCTATCATTAACAAAGTAGGTAAAATAATCATTTTACCTGTGCATTTTATCTCCTATCTTTTATTTTCATTTTCTCTCTCATCTCTCTCTCTCTCTCTCTCTCTTTACTCTCTTCTCATTCTTCTCTCTCATTTTAGAAAAATTTAAAAAGTTCTTTTTTATATATGTTGTAGCACGGCTATAACAATAAATTTATAAATGGGAAACCGCCGATGGATGACCCACATATGGCTTATCAAAGCGATGGATGACATCACCCGGGGGAGGGATGACTCTCGTGCAGCTGCATCGAACAATGGATGACCTTACTCGGGGGAAGGATGACTCCTTTAGGCCATGGATGACCTGCTAGAAAGAAAATCAGTCAGGGGCGCGAGTGAGAATCCCCACGCGGACCCTCCGATACTCAAGTCAGACTCGTAGGAATGAAATGCTTCAAAGTAAAGAATCAATCGAAGTATGAGAGTTTGCATACTGAATGAGGGAGAGAGACCCCCTATTTATAGCGATGGGAGGGGCATCCATGTGTTGTGTGACCTGATCTCCACAGTAAGAATCTCAGAGAGACTTGAGTCTCGCAGGGGTAGTTTAGGCCTATTTATCGGAGGTGTTGGCACAAAAACGTAGGGCACACGGATGTGGCGTGTGGTACCCCGAATGACCCTCACTCGGGGGTGTGTGTGAGCGCAGATGATGACACGAGCGTGGGCAAGGAAGAGTACATGCGCGTGGGGCTGTGCACATGAGGCCATGTGAGCGAGTGCACAAGGCTAGGTTGTAACACCCAGCTCTCCCAGGGCGTTAGATAACGTAAGATTTCGAGGATTTATTTATTTTTTCCAATAGAACCGATCCCCGAAGATCCCGTTATACGTTCTCAATATATCAACTTAGAATTATTAATAAACTAAGATAGGTAAATCACCTTAAATGCAGAAGCTAGATTGAAACCTCAATAGAACATAACCGAAATCACTTTATTCATAACATAAAACCGAACCAACGTTTTACATAACGTCATCAAAATAAACAACATAACTAAAAATGACATACTATAAACTATCTACAAATCACCGTCACTCCTCGGCAATCCCTTTTCCTTTCGCACTTCTGCCTTCACTTGGAATGTTTGAATATTCCAAGGACAAAGTCCATATTAGATGATAAATCATCCAAGTGAGAGTTCAAAACACGTTTTCATAAATGTATACAAGACATGAATAAACTGACACAACCCGGCAAGCTCTAGCTCAACAGAATCCTTCACAGCGCTTAACCCAACCACAGGGAAAGGGCAATCTCTTTAAAGGCAACATCACCACATCGACACAACTTGATTCTAGCTTAAGAAGAGCAAGGTCAATGTATCTCCCCAACACCTCGAGAACAATCATCACACTCACGGTCGAGGAAGGTCAATCAACGCAAGAACCTGGCTCACCACAATTACGTCAGGGATTACATTCCCACTCAAAAGCATTCAGGAACCACTACCCAATCCCAACTTAAATCCCATATGGACTACTGGTCGTCCTAGTACAACTTTCCTAGCTATAAGGTCCAGCACGAAAACCTAGGCGGCTATCCCGACATGCACACTAGCACAAGATACCCCTATACATTATTCCGGCAACACCTTTGGGGATTACAGCTACACTATCCAAACAACATTCCAGGTTGACATCCCATATGAACAACACAAAACGCATGACAATTCCACATATCACAACTCAAAGCATCATATAAACAACATTTTATGAACATCGTTTATTGTATAAAACACAAAGCACATGTATAAAATGCTTTTAGGACGAACATTCCACATGAAACCAACCATTATCAATTACCGTTCACATGCAACAAAATCATTTTGCATGACATCACAACTCATTTAGATAGAATAAATACCAAGTTTGTAGGGTAAAAACAATTCTCAATAAACAAGTTTTGGGGCGAATACTCACCACGAATGTATTCGGAATGTCTAAATCCTCGTGCATGACCTTGATTTACATGCCACACCTCAAACACCCATACTTTATACTCAACCTCGAGCCTCAACACTCCTTAAACACCATATTTATTTAAAGGAGCATCAAAATCCATTTTTTTCAATTTTTCATAATTTTCTCTATTTTCTCCTAGTTTTCACCTCGATAATTCCAAAATAATTATCTCCTCAAACATTTTTTCAAATTTTTCAACATGATAAATCTTAAAATAATTTTAGAAAAATATTGAAACAAATTCTGAAAATTCCCTTAGTCCCATGCGCCCAGCGTGTGTCTGCGCTTGAAAGATGGTGCGTGTAGCCCACGCGCCGATCTTCTTCCTAGTTTCCAGTCGCCGGCGATTCCTTTGATGCCTGATCTAAGCACACCCTCTTGAAGTCCTCCCTTAGTTGATCATAATGGTACCACTTGGTGCTCAAAAAGTCACCGAAAAATGCCCCAAACAGGCAATTGTAGGCTCGACTTCGGCTTCCGCCTCGCGTCTCCGATCGAGCTTCGAACTAGCTTCAATCTAACTCCAAATCGGACCAAATTTTCCAGAATTTCTCCCTTTAATACAAGGATCAAAAGCCTTTTATCCACTTTCTTCGAATCATTCTCAATTGTGAGTAATTTGTGTGCTAAGTTTCTACCAAAAACCTAGCTATTTATAGGCGAAATCCGGTCATTTTGCAACCAATTAAAGGCCAAGGCTTGACCCTCAAGCCTCCACACACCGTATACGACTTTCCCTAGCCCTCCCTCGACCATCCCATTGCCGGAAATAGGCTCCACGTGTGGTGGCAGTGCGATGGCCATTTTCTGCAGGTTTCACATTGCCTTTTGCTTTATTACACTTTGGCCCCCTTGTTTCTTCCAAATGTCATTTCGGCCCTTTCCATAACACCCCTGATCTTTTCAATGCTATCATTAAGGCCCACAAGTTTTGTACTCTCCATTTCATCCTCGAAGTTTCCGAAAAACTGTCATTTGACCTCTCTCTCGCAAAATTATTAAATTACACTTTGGCCTAGTTGATCGTTTTAACCCTAAATCTCTTCGTTTCAACCCGAAATTGCTTGGGGGTTGTTTCATATATAAAATCTAGGTCCTCAAGACACTCCATTGACTGTTTGAAAGTTTCCTACATCGATTTGATTTTCTTAGTTTGATCCACAGTTGTACCGAAAATCGTTCCCGGTCCAATTTCTTTTGACATTTAAAATCATGCCTCAAATCACTAATAAGTACTATTCCATTTTCGTTAACTATCTAGGGTCCGAGGTACTCCCTTCGATCGATTTGGTCACTTAAAACTGTGATAGTGTATCATATGGTCCCATTCTTTCGAAAATTACACTTATACCTTTCATAAAATTTCATTTATACCCTTAAGTTTAATGTGCTAATAAAAAATCTAATCCTATTATTAATAATTAAATAATTACATTCATAATATAATTATTTAATTATTCTTATATATCTAATAAATAAATACACCATAATTAGTAATTTTAAAATTACTAATTTATTCTTATTCTGTTTAAAAGTGATTTTTTTATTAGGTGAGATTTTTTGAATTCACAATTAAATTAGCAACGAGAATAATAAATTATTAATTCTCGTAAATCATAAGTGACATTTAGCAATATGTCATGATTACCCAATTTATTGTAAAACGAATATCGTGAACCGTTTACTACAATACCATGTAATACGATCCTGCTATCATCCTAAATCCCAACAAGATACAAGATTATGGTCACTAGGTCAAATATCTTAATCTTGTCATATGACCAAATTCAAAATCAATCTTGACTAATATGACATAACCTTATGGAACACACATTCCATCGTCATATTATCTCGGCTAAAGATTTATCTTCAAGTGATTTTTAGATCGCATATAATATCATTTTCATAAATCTCGAGGTGATAAATTTTGTGTCTGATGCACATATACCTCATGCATCATTGAACTAAGCACATAGGTACGCATGATCGTTCCTGATTAGAATAACCATATAATATCGCTGATATCCTAATCTACCAATACATAGATATGTATGTCATTTCAGGTCTAAAAACTAATTGCACATCCGTAGTTAACATTGAATTATTGACCAGTGAGATAAAACTCATGTGATTCAATATTAACAATTCCATTCAGTGAAATCGTTTCTATAACGAGCACCCACTCATTTTCCTTTTATATCTCATATAGAATGACACGAAACTTACCAACCTTATCTATCAGTATCTCATACTAAATAAGGAGAAATACGATGTGCTGTCCTTTACGAGTTGCTACTATCAAGGTTAGGAACTCTATAGTCAGGAACATATTTATAGTATAACGAATTATAAATTATCCGTAACTTATATTCTTAACACTTAAAAATGGTATCAATTCCCTATTATACTAATAGATGTATGTTTTAATTTAAATTTTATTACAATTTAAATGAAAACATAAACTTACTATTTAAATAATATTTAAAAAATTATAAAATTGCGTTCTTTTGTGTCATTATAATTGATTTTTAGGGCTCATATCCAACAAAAACATCAAGGTAGGGCATATCTTGAGCTAATTTTTAAATAGAGCCATATTTGAGAAATATTCTTGGTTTCACCTAGGTTGCACATAAATGAAAATGGGAAATATTTTCGATACGAAATGGAAATGCAGAAACAAACATTCTTCTAAAAAAATAAGTATAAATAGGGTTCAAAACAGAAATAGAAAATATTTCGAAAACGAAAAAATGACTTTTCTAAGCCGTTTTCGTGCAACATAGGGTTTCACTACTTCCACAAGAAATAGACTAGGGCCTACACGATGCGCTGATGGAAAATCTATGAAGGTTTCTTCCCACTCCATCAAGAAGCCACCCAAAGACTTACCTACCTCCAACTAGCTAAGGCTAAGAAAATTTGCACCAATCTTGGAAAATGACAAGCACCCTCCAAGAGAATAGCTAGTTAAACAAGAAACATTGATTAGGAAAGGAGACATCGAGCTTGATCGTATCCAATGTAAATAACACTTTCTTGATAGCCAACCACATGATAAACATATGGGCAAGAATCCCTTACACGTCAAAAATTAATAAAATATTCAAAATACACTCTCTTTTTCTCTTTCTATCTCTTTTCTATCCTCCATTTCCCACAACCTCCCATCTTAAGGCCACAACGATTCTCCCTTTCCTCCACTCTATTTTGTTTGGTTCCTTCTACGAACCAAACCCTAAATAGTTGGACTCTTCTAATGTAGTATGAAAAATTTGAAAAAGTTATTTTACGAGTTTTTCAAATTTAATTCAATTTTAAAAAAAATAATGTGTTCTCAAATCTCTATTTTTTATTTAATTTTTTATATTTAAATGATTTGCCAATTTTTTATTTTTTATAAAAAAAATATTTCAAAAAAATTAAATTTTAATTTTAATCTTTAAATTTTAGTTGTTCCTTTCTCGGGCTTTCATTTCAATTGTCCCTTTAGGTTGCTTTCATAGCTTAGCTAAGAGACGCGCCTCCAGCCATACCTTCGTGCTATGCATGTTAGATTGCTGACGTACCTACCCAACTCAAAGTTAGATTCCCAGATGTATACCTTAGAACCAAACGCATATATCGCTGCTCCGAATGTCATCTGTACATTTAATTTTAATATTTAATGTGTCATTTTTTATTAATATATTATATAAATTTCAACGTATGATACACGGATTTCATGGCAAGTGTTAAAATTGATTATCCAAGTAACATTTCTTCTTTTTTTATATATAAATAAAAATTCATTAAATAAGAAAAAAGCGTAAAGCATTTGCAAGAAAAAACAAGAATATACCCAACAAACACAAAAACTACACGAACTCAGAATCAAAGTAAAACAGAAAACAATGGAGAGCTAGATGGCTACAACTAAAAAACCTCGAACAAGCGAGACATAAAAAAATAGAGAGAATCAAATAATAGTAAATCGTCACCCTAAAAAAAGAAAGGGCCAAAAGAAAAAGTAGAGCAATACTATAGGAACCCATCACATGCAAAGGCCCCCAATCAACAAAAACATCCTCGGCTTGCGATGAAGAATGAAGCAGGAGCAGACAATCCAAATTCACAGAAATAGGTCGGTTGACATGGCAGCAGAAGGGAAAGTTGGATAGACGGGGCTGCCAGAAGACCACAAACACAACACAATAAGGAAGGAAGAAAGAGACGAGGTAGCAAAGGAATATGGAGGGGAAGGAGGCAGAGGGGATAGTTGAAAGGCCTATGGGGAGATGGAACTAGACCCGATCCTTCTGTCGCCAATGATAATCCCATTCCAAGATAAAATTTGGTGCAGGAGCACACTGTCAAATTCCACGATACTAGGATGGAAAACACCATGGCCGAAGGAAATAGACCAGACCAAAACCACCCCAAAACCCCAAAAATGCCCATAACAAGGAGGGGAAACTGTCAATTGGGGAGGGGGAAGAGGCAAGAGGAGTTGAAAGGCCTATAGGGAGAAAAAACTAAACTTGATCCTTCTGTTGCCAATGACAACCCCATTCCATGATGAAATTTGGTGCAGGAGCACACTGCCAAATTCAATGATACTAGGATGGAAGTTACCACAGCAGAAGGAAACAAGCTAGACCAAAACCACCCCAGACCCCCAAAACTACCCATAACAGGGAGAGGAAATCGTCAATTCCAAAGACCACCAGCTGTCGAAGACAACCCCATTTCCCGATGAATTTTGATGAAGCAGCAAACAATCAAAATCCACGGTACTAGGCTAATTGGCCACGGAAAGAAGGAAAGCTTGGATGGAAGGAACCGCTAGACGGTCACATGCATGACACAAGGGAAAAGAGGAGTGGCGAATGAATAGGAGAGGGAACATGAGAAGAAAGTAAACCTGACCCTTATGCTCACAAGGGCAACCACGAGGAAATTTATGATACGAGAGATAACCCACTCGGAGGACCTGCTAAGAAAACACACTCACACCCTGTAAGATTAGAAGCATTTGAAAAAAAAAAAAGCATGGTAGAAAATGAAAAAAGAACTATATCAAGCAAGAAGGCGAAAGGCACAAAAAATGGACAAAAGCCAAACCTTGCAGAGTATAAAGGAAGCGCATCGACGCTAACCTAGACCAAACCGAGGTTTGGATTTGGTAAGCAAGTTGAGAAATAGAGCTCACACTGTCATGAAAGTAGTGGTTATTGCATTCTTGCTTGAAGTGTAAGCCGAGCCACCACCGTTCACAGGGATTTACTACGCCATCTATGAGCAGCCACAAAAATCCCATGGGACTAGTAATGCCAAGGCCAAACAAACTTCATCCGGAGTCTAAGTTGAGAAAGAACTTGCCAAGAAAAAGGAACAAACAAAGAACACATGACTATGGTGCTTAGGAGTGGCCTTACAAAGGTAACACCTATTAGGAAAAGGTAAAAAGAGATTGAGACGATCAAGAGTGGGCAAACACTCTTTAATAATAAGCCAGAGGATAAAAGCATAGAAGGGGACCCCTGACCATGCCAAACAAGACAAAACCAATGAACTTTATTACGCCGGATCTATAAGGCGCTTATCGCAGATCACACTGAGAAAGAACCATCAGCGGCTGGGAACCACCAGGGGTAATCAAGGGAAGGGATGTGCATAGGGTCCAGTATCAAGGAAATGAGGAGTTGAAGAGCTTGAGAGGGGCCCGACTCAAGCTAACACTAGGCATCTTACACAATAATGTCAGACAATTTGATTGTGGATGAGAGGGAGAATTGACTAGGAAAGGAGTGAGAAAAGTAATCAACAAGCACCCCCAAGGGATGCCAGTGATCGTGCCACAGAAAGATCCCATAACCATCCCCAATAAACCACCCAAAGAACCAATGAATTGTACCCTTAAGTTGGAGAAGCTTACGCTAGTACCAAGGGCTAGAATAGGGGACCCAAATGAACCAAAAACACGACTCCTTATTAAGATATGAATAAATCCATAGGGATTCAGACGAAGCCTTCGTGAGATGCCAAATAAGCTTAGCCACCAGGGCTTGGTTCCATAGGAACAGGGGGCTAAGACGCAAGCCACCTTTATCTTTAGGGCAATAGATGTGTAACCAGACCACTTTGGCCGTATGAGGAGATAGTGTCGAGCCACTAAAAAAAAAAATGCATGAATGATTTGTTCAAGCTCTTTAAGGGCTTTTTTAGGAAGAATAAAGATGGAGGCCCAACAGACATGGATAGTAAATAACACTTATTGAAGTGTACCAGCAAAGGATAAAAGGTGACCACGTTAAGTACTCACATGAGAAAAACCCTATCAAGGATGGGACAACAATCACTATAAGTGAGCTTCGTTGAGATCAAAGGGGCACCTAAATATCGATTAGGTAGGGAACCCTAACGGAAACTGGATTCCATAACCAGCTCCGCACGCAGATCCGGCAATGAACAACAAGCAAATCAATCGCTTTTAGAGAGGTTAACACGTAAGCCCAAAAATTCTACAAAACGATTAATGCACCGTTTTAGAACTTTGATTGACATTCGATCCCCACTAGAGAAGAGTAAGATGTCGTCTGCAAACATGAGCATGGCTAAACCCGACCTATCACACTTCCAGTAAATCTGAAACTCATCTGCATGAGTGTGATATGCCACAATACCATGGATGACTTGACAAAGTACATGGGGAAAGTCACATAAGCTCTAATCCAAGAACAGAAATGCAGGAAAATTCATGAGGCAAAGAACCAGTAGTAAAAAAATCTCAATTCATAAAGTCATAGGCCTTGCTAAGATCAACTTTTAAGGCACAATGAGAAGGGCCATTTGGGAAATGGAAATGATGAAGAAGCTCCTAGGGTAACAAAATATTATCCTCAATAAACCAACCAAGCACAAAAGCTGTCTAAGCTCTATCCACAAGCTAAGGCAAAAGGGGCTTGAGACGGTTAGCTAGGATCCTAGAAATGACCTTGTAAATCACATTGTAACACAAAATGGCTGGAACTGACTAGTAGAATCAAGGTGGGGAACCTTAGGGATAAGACTAATAATGGTAGCATTTACCTCTCTTAGTAGCTAACTAGAATGGAAAAAATTACAAACACCCACTGTGAAATCAAGACTAACGACATCTCATGCCTGACGAAAGAATTTAAGAGTAAAACCATTAGGGCCAGGAGCTTTATCATTGTAAACACCCCTGCCTGGATATCCCAACCACTCGGACTACCCGAACGAGAGTGCCCACGGAAGGAGAAAGAATGAAACACAAGACAAGAACTACCCTGGCATGGATACACAAGAATTAAAACAGCGGAAGCTAAGCTATACGCATGCATGCACTACTGGTACTTCGCTAACACAGCGGTCACATGATAGATAAATACATACAGACATCTGTGCCAACATACATAAGACACGAGGAATAACCTGACATAGTAAAAAATAAGAGAGTCAATCCCTCTCAAACATCAAAGTCAACTAGGGAAGATAGGGGAATGATAGGGACTGACGGAATTGCTTGTACATCATACCGACTCGGCCGTTAGATGCTATTTCCCTTGCCCTTGACCATGCTGCCACTACCTGGAATAATAGAAAGCAAAGTGAGTCGAGAGACTCAGCAAGCATAAGGAAAGAAAGGTTGAAGGCTGAACATATCCAACAAACTCTCCCCAGAACACCAACCCCCAAGCACACACAAGCCATGAGACACACAACGTAGTATAAAAATGTAAATAAAGCACGTATCGGTCCTTGGGGCCCACACAAGACACACGGAACCCAAATCCCATACCAACGTGCCACTGCCCTGAAAGGCAACATATATTTCCAACAAACTTGTGCGCATTGTCCCGGGTCAGTGCTCCCGTCACTCGAATGCTCGCGTAGGTCCTCCCGACACCCGAGTTGTAGAATAACCGAGTCGTAGGCTCTATCGAAATGGTCATCTTGTCCAAGATTTATGAACTGGAAGTAACCATGCAATGCACATAAAATGCAATGGCGTAGTGAGCATCAACATGATATACTGGCGCACATACATCCAAGCATTAGGTCATGCTCCGCCCACATAGTAAACCACACGCGATACAAATGTCTGTGCCAGATGCAAACTAACCAAGCTAGTATGTCTGTGACCAAGCATACTCAATAAATGAATTCCCCAACATGCATCCCGTACCCATGTGCATATCAAACTATGAACGATAATACAACATATCAAATCATGCAATAAATCACATGCTGACAAAACTAATCAACAGTGTCCGGCACCGGTCAACGGTCAGTGACTAAGAGTATCCGCCCGACGGTCCACTTCAGGGCTGTACGATAGTCTACTCCAACGTCACCAACAACTGACCATTGCCCCACTACTCGATAGCCCTAGCCGAACCATAAATAAATCCAAGAAATCCATAAATAAACTCGTACCTCTAAGAACCTAGTCCCCAAGTTGGGTCCGGCATCATTCTGAAAGGAGTGGGGGTGGTAAAAACCCCCGTAGGTTTACAACAAATAAAATTCTAGAAGTCCCAGATTTAATTTAAATTAAACCCAGTAAATAACAACCCAATAAGTAATGCTAGGCGCCAAATTAATGTAAGGGAGGGGATAAAATATGAGAAACCATGGAGTTTCTCACAAGAATTAAAGAACATGAGGAGAGGGTTAGGAGCTTGCCTTTACACGGCTGTTTCTTGCCTTTCTTGCACTCCCGCTGCAAAGTAAAACTTTTTCCTAGCAATAAATAAATTCCTAGCTTCCATTAAGTAAATCTATCTATGTAATATAAATAATTTAATCGTATAAAATTTTTAAACATATAACGCTTTTAATACTTTTTACCCACGTAGGCACACCCCAAATAAAACTCCAATGAGACTCATATTTAATTTAAATTAAATCACGTTAATAAAATCCTCATTTCGTATAATTAGTACACGAAATCGAAACGAATTAAGGGGAGACGAGGGGTTCACAAAATGGAAAAAGATCGTAAGGGTAGAGGGGAGCTTGCCTCGTTTAAGCTGATTAGAGCGTTTTCACGTTTGAATGCCATCAAATTAATACACGCTGCAAATTCACATAAACTCCCAAAATTAATAAAATTGAACCCAAAATGAAATTTTAACCGCACAGAATGATTATTACATATTTCTTTACTTACCTGGTTAATTAAACCGCGATTAAACCTTGATTAATCTTGATTTTTTCCCCAAAATTCCCCACTAGCGTGCCTTCTTCTTCCCTTAATTTCGTCTATGCTTCATGCTTCAGAAATGGCCAAAATCGGCCTTAAAATGAAGCAAAAACAAAGGTTGCTCGAGCAAGGAAATGGGCGGCTGAGAGCGCGCCACATGGTGCAGCTAGCAGCCACGTACACTGCCACCGCCTTGGGCCAAAACGACATCATTTCGGCCCTCCCTTGGCCGAATAAAATCAAAAAAATCCCCCAGCCTCGTGCGCGCCCATGCGGGTTTGATCCCGCGACCCCTACCTTCGCACCCGCGCACGCGACCAGCTAGGCTGGCCGCTTCCTTCACCCATTATACGCGACCCATTAAATTTAAAATGAACCATGGGCACTTTCGCAAATCACATTTTAACCCCCACAGTATCCTTTAATTACACATGCACCCTAATTTCCATTTACATTTATTCCACTTTCACCCCATAATTTCCAAACATTTCAATAAATTAATTTATTTAACTATTTCCATAAATACTCCCAAATAAAATAATTAATTTCCTTAATTTCTTTTTAATACAAATAATTTTTATATTTTCTTTAAACCCATAAATATACAATAATCCCCATAAGTATTTGATAATCCCCTAATTAATTCCATCATTATTTATTTCCCAAATTTCGGGATGTTACAATCATCACCCATAGAAAACAGGGCAAGGCAAACTTTCTCTGAGGAGACACTCTTGATAATCTCAAGCCAACAGTCTTGTGAAAGAGAATGCTCCACATACATGGCAACCTTCTTATGAGAGAAGAAGGATCCCGAAGAGCGGGGGCCTAAGAGATTCTGAAAATGGAAAAGAAGAACCTGAGAAATCTCGTCCTTTGACGAAGTGGGAGAACCATCATCCTGGGAAAGTCTATGAATATGGTAAGAGTTATGGATAGATAACATTTGTTGGAAGAAAAATCGAGAGTAATGGTCTCTTTTAGTAGCCCATCTAATACGAGCATGGAGAGAAAAAACTCACGCTCTTGGGCTAACCAACGCAGTCTTGATCCCAACAATATTGGATAGTTTGGAGAAAGAGGGGTGCTCTATGAGGTGCTTGTTAAAACGGAAACAACCACCCAACTTATTAGGATTCCCTTGAAAATCAACAACCATAGGGTTATGATTGGAAATACTTGGCAGGAAAAAAAGGGCACGACTATTGCCGAAACGAGCCAGCCAGCCATCTATCATTAACAAGGATTCTATCAACCTTACTATAGATATGATTCCTCTCATAACATTTATTATTTCAAGTAAGGACAGGACCTTGGAAGGAAAGATCCTAAAGAGATAAGCAAGACAAAAATTTCACAAAATGAGCGATGCTAGTAGACAACATTGCCCCCACACATCTCAGAAACATGACTTCAAATATTAAAATCCCCCATGAGCACCAAAAGGGAAAGATGGATCGAGGACACCAAGAAATGAAGATGATGCCATAATCGAAGTTGGGTCATCTCTTTGTAATGGGCATAAACATATGTTAGAAAAAAAAGTCGACTGACCAGTGGAATGAGTACATTTCAAGTGCATAAATTGATCAAAACAGCAAACAATATCCACACTCAAGAAGGTCGGGTCATAACCAAACCAAATGCGATCACTCAAACAAGATTCATAGTTCATAGACCACGACCATCTAGGGAAAATACAGCAAGAAATATCTAAAGCTCTACATTCTTTAACACAAGTTTCTAAAAGAGCAAAAAACATCAAGTGATGATGAAGAATAAAAGATATGGCTTCCCATTCTTTAGAGTAGTGGTTTAAACCCTTGATGCTCCAAGAAACACCAAGATTCATGGGGAAAAGGGGGGTAAAATCACTCGCCCCTTTGGACGGATGCTTATGATGAGATTTTTTCTTAAGAGGGGGAGAAAAAATAGAAACTAGGGGGAAGGGGGCTAGAAAATGGAAGATCAATGGGAGGATTAGCCTTATCAAGATAGGAAAAAAGAGGGGATGAGAGGACCTCGTGGGAGCTAGATGTCGAGCCCTTAGAAACATACTCATTATCAGACTAGGAAGGAGATAAGAGCTCATCTAAGGGCGGATCAGGGGAGAAGAGTAGACTATTGGATGGGAGATCCTAGTTCTCGTCCATAAGAGAGAAGAAATGATTATCCACCTTAATCGAGGCAAGAGATAGGGAAAAAAAGAGTCAGGGAACACCCTAGGAAGGGTGGGAATCCTTAGAAGGAGGAATGGATACGTTTGGTGTAATACCCCATATTTTCATGAGGTTGTCACGTATTTTAAGTGAGTTTGAAATGTTGTTTTACTTTTATATACTTAGTTTTGATGATGAAAAATAATATTTTATTTAATCCCTAAGTTATAAATCAAGGTTGTGGTTTTCAACATAAATCAATTTCAATATCAAGTATTATTTTGTGATAATGAAAATCAAATGAATTTCAAGTATCGAGAATTCAAAGTCATATTTTTCTAAGTCTGGAAGGTTAGAGCACCTTATAAGGAGACATATATAAAAATGTTTTAGTTTTAGAAAACTAACTCCCGGTAATTCAATAGTTAATATTCATTAGTGATAAAATGATTTTTAACGAATTTTTCAAGAAATAGAAAGTGTATATCTTAGAGGTGGTAAAATCGCAAAATCCTAAGTTCCTACTAAAATCCAAATTCTACTTTTTTATTCTTATGGATTTTGATTTTTTTGATATTTTTATTGAATCCAAATGGGGGGTACTTTTTTATTTACATTTATGTATTAAAGTAAATGGAAGGTAAAATATAAATTAAACAAAATGAGGAATGTAAATATGTTGTAATGTTTTCAAAATTCATTCTGTTGAAAATCTTCCTCATCTGTCGACTGTGTGCTTCAATCTGTCGACTATGCATAAGGATAGTCAACTATGCTTGTTCAGTCTGTCGACTATATCTTGCATCTATCGACTATTTTTGCATCTGTCGACTATTGTGAAAGGATAGTTGACTATGCTATTTCATCTGTCGCCTATGTTTGTACATGATATTCAAAATTTTCTTTGTAATTTTTGATTTGTCGACTATGTAAAAGGATCTGTTGACTATGAGAAGTTTTGGTTGAAAAATAGTCGACTATGCTTTCTCATCTGTCGACTATGCCTAGTTTTATTTGAAGAAATAGTTGACTAACCCATTTGATCTGTCGACTATGTGTTTCACAGAAACTTACAATGGCTAGTTTTTCAATCTCCAACGGCTAGTTTCTCATTCTCCAACGGTCACAAACGGCTTCATTTCTCTTCAATCTTGTGGGAAGCTTATATATACATATCAAGGAGATCAAGAGAAGGCTAATGGACTTGAATGAATTAATTTGAGCTTACTGTTACTCTCGTTTGTATTTACAGTGATTGTGCTTCAATTTTTTCTCTCTTCAAGGCTTTGATTTTAACTTGTATTAATTCATTCAAGCCTTGTTTTTATTGTGAGAGAACTTGTAACTAAGAGTGCCAACTCTTAGCATCTTGTTTACATTTGTATCACTCTTATTTTCCTAGTTTTGTGCTAGAAGACTTGCTCGTTAAAGCAAGTGGCTGTAATTCCTAGTTAGGTGCTAGAGGGTTTACTTGTATAAGCAAGAGGTTGTAATTCCTAGTCTTGGACTAGAGGACCTACTTGGTTTAAGTAGGGGATTTTAGTGGATGGTTTGAAAAATCCTTAGTGAGGAGCTAAGGTAGTGGATTAGGCTTGGTTAAGCCGAACCACTATAAATCCTTGTGTTTTCTTATGCTTGTGTTCTTTGATACATTTATCTTTCCAAGCATTTCATTATTCCTCACTCGGTTCTCATATTTATCTTTGTTCATTTATCATTTTTATGGTTTACGCTTTAAAACTCTAAAACCTCAATCTGTATCAAAAAGGTTTCCTTTTTAAGTTCTATCAATTAAGTTTTTAAAATAACCAATTCACCTCCCCTCTTGGTGTGTGCCATAGCACCTACCCATTCTAACATGAAATACCGAAAAGTTGGTTTGGTAGTAAAATAAATTGTCGAATCAACTGCAAGAAGTGCTCTGGAGCTTAGATACCTAAGGATAAGGGTATGGCATTGATGAGCGTCTTGAGACAGGATTTATGGCACTGAAAGAAATCAAATCTGAGACGATTTTTGGTATAACTAAGTTATAGTCTAAAAGATTGAATGATTGTAAGGGACTTTCGGGAAGTTAACAGAACGCTAAGAGGGCTCCGGTTTTATGTAAGGATCAACCTTTAAGTAGTGTCAGGATGAAACAAAAGAGTTTGCGATCAAAACATGCATTTGGGGCCTAAGTGTAATTTTTTATTTTAGTCGAAAAAAGGCTGAAAATGATATTTTTCTAAATTTGTTAGCCCAATTGAGAAGCATGGGAGTTAGGGGTTCATGTGGTAAAATATCAAAATTTGAGGACTTGAAATCAAGGCCAAAATGGCATTTAGAATGAGCTTGGGATATTAGTATAAATAAGTCACTTTGGATTTCAAATTTTATTCCAATATGGCTTTGAATAATTTTGGAGTTCAAAATTTATTCCATTCTAGCTTTGGATTTGAAAACCCATTCCAATATAGCTTTGAGTATTTGGAGTCCAAAGCTTATCAAGGGACAAGTGGTGGCGTGTGATTGGTCCAAAGAATCTATAAATAAGGTCCATGGGTTGTTCTCAAATTATTTCAATGGAGTTGATGATTGAAGGATTCTAAGGTGAGGATCCTATTCTTGAGAGAGTGGAGGAAATTCTACAAAAAGAAGGGAAGGAATCAGAAGAGAAGTGGAGGAGAACGAGACTCGTCGGAGTTTTTGAAGTATCGTCGAAGTTCATGCCAAATAGTCAGAAAAAGGGCAATATAAGTATGATGTTTTGTTATATTGCTATAGAGGGGGAAGAGAGGGACCTGTAGGTTCAAACGGGGGTTGAATCGGAGTTAAAATGAGAGAAATATAATTGAAATACAAAAGTAACGTAGTGTTGTAACGGAGGCGCATGAAGGCGTGTGGGCCACATTGCTAGGGCCCGTGAGGGCTCGTGTGGGGCCCTCTTGCCTTGAAACTTTCCAGTTGTGTCCCATATTTAATGCCCTTCAACCTTATATAAAAATATTGGAGGTTAGCTTTACCAAAATCGTGTTTTTTACAAAAATCTAGGCCGTTTGCAGTGAAACCATAACTTCCAGAGATAAACCTTTAAGGTGAGACTTTTAAACTCCAAATCCTATATTTTTCCCTCTTACGTGAGACTTCTATTACATGAAACTTGTTTTGTGAGACTCCAATACTCAAACTTTTATGTGAGACTTTTATTGCATGAAACGTGTTTTGTGTAACGTTCATGTACGCAAAATCCTATTGTTCTTTTGCGTGAAATCATGTTGCATTTATAAAATGTGTTTTCCTTAAAATATATGTTGTTGGGCTTTTAACTGTTGCATTTATAAAATCTGTGTAGTCATATTGTTGTACCTATTTATTGTTGGCAGAGGGTAAAAGTATGGATATCCCTTGAGAGGCGCTTTGCATGCGCCATCGAGAAAGCTCTCGTGGGGAAGACCGTGAGTCTAAGGGATAGCGAATGTGGTGTTTGTATGAGTTCTATAAGGTCAGGCCATGGTGACATGGTTAGGGACCTCCCGAGAGGCGCTATGCATGCGCCATTGAGAAAGCTCTCGTTGGAGAATAGTGACATGTTCACGAGACACTTCGGAGTAGTCCTCGCTCTTTCCTCATACGTTTTATACATGTTCATGCATTGATATAAACTGTTTTAGAGTTCTCACTAGAAGAATTATCTTTTAATTGGACTATGTCCCTAAAATATTCAAACATTTCAGATTCGACAAGCGGCTCTAAGGGAAAAGAGATGGCTGAAGGATAAACTTGTTTTGCTATTTGTAGCATGTTTTAGCATATCTTTTAAGTATGTATGAGAAATTCAGTTGATGTGAACCTTAGTAAGTTTTGGTCATGTTTGAGGCATTCGGTTATCGCTTTTGAGAGATGATATCCATGTAATCTATTTTATAGACGTCTTGAACAGTTTCCTATATGATAAATAAAGTGTTATGTGTTGGATCGAGAGGTGCTATGGCACACACCAAGAGGGGGGGTGAATTGGTTATTTTAAAAACTTGATAGAACTTTGAAATGCTTTTGATTGAAATGCTAGCAATGATAAACAAACTAAATAACACAAGCACAGGAGAAGAACACAAATGATTTATAGTGGTTCGCCTTAACCCAAGACTAATCCACTACCTTAGCTCCTCACTAAGAATTTTTCAAACCATCCATTAAAACCCCCAACTTAAACCAAGTAGGTCCTCTAGTCCGAGACTAGAAATTACAACCTCCCACTCAAATAGGCCCTCTAGTTACACAAGATAGGAAAATAACAACGATACAAATGAAAGAGAGAAGCTAAGAGTTAACACTCTTAGTTACAAGTTCTCTTACAATGAAAACAAGGCTTGAATGAATTAATACAAGTTAAAATCAAAGCCTTGAAGAGAGAAAAAAATGAAGCACAATCACTGCAAATACAAATGAGAGTAATAGTAAGCTCAAATTTATTTCATTCCCGTCCATTAGCCGTCTCTTGATCCTCTTTGAGTTGTATATATAGGCTTCCCAAAAGATTGAAGAGAAATATAGTCGTTTGTGACCGTTGGGATTTGAAAAACTAGCCGTTGGAAGCTTTCTGCGAAAAGATATAGTCGACAGAAGACAATAGATAGTCGACAGATTCATAAATAAAACAAGGCATAGTCGACTATTGTCTAACAAAAACTACTCATAGTCGACTATCACATTCACATAGTCGACAGATTCAAAAATATGAAAAAAATTTTGAATATCATATACATACATAGTTGACAGAAAAAAAATCATAGTCGACTATCATTGCATAATAGTCGACAGAAGCCATACATAGTTGACAGAATATCAAGCATAGTCGACTATCCTTAGGAACATAGTCGACTATTTATGGGCATAGTCGATAGATTAAAGCACATAGTCGATAGATGAAGGAGATAGTCAACAGAATGAAGCTTGAAAACATTACAACATATTTACATTTCTTTAGTTTAAGTAAATATCCTCATTTTGTTTAATTTATATTTTACCATTCAGTTACTTTAATACATAAATGTAAATAAGAAAGTACCCTCATTTGGATTCAATAAAAATATCTAGAAAATCAAAATCCATAAGAATAAGAAAGTAAAATTCGGGTTTTAGTACAAACTTAAGATTTTACGATTTTACCACCTTCACGATATACACTTTCTATTTTTTAAAAATTTCTTTAAAAATCATTTTATCACTAATGAATGTTAGCTATCGAAATACCGGGAGTTAGTTTTCTAAAAAGAAAACATTTTCATATATGCCTCCTTATAAGGTGTTAACCTTCAAGACTTAGAAAAATATGACTTTAAAATCTCGATACTTAAAATTCATTTGGTTTTCATTCTCACAAAATAATATTTGATATTAAAATTGATTTATGTTGAAAACCACAACCTTGATACATAACTTAGGGATTAAATAAAATATTATTTTTCATCATTAAAACTAAGTATAGAAAAGTAAAACAACATTATGGTTATGTACTATATCAGGTTCGATCTAGCTTACGCACTTGTAATATTATCACCTGTCTTAGCTATATGATTATTGGGTTTGTTAGGCTGAGAAGGTGAGATTGAGATTTTTAGGAATTGCGTGTTATACATTAGTGGATATAGTGTGAAAAAATAGAGAATTCTTGAAATTCTAAGTTATAATACGCTCGAAAAATTTGAAGTGTTACAATTGGAGCCCTAAGAGATTCAATAGGGGTTTGGGAAGAAGGAAAAGGAGAGACAAAAGCCAATACCACATTAGTCGAAGGAGGAGAAGCAGCCTAGAGGGGAGGGGATTGAGACTAAGCCTTACGAGACAAGTATTAACTTGGTGTCCAAACACTTTACAATGTTGACAAACTGATGGAACCCACTGATATTCCATAGGAATGCGAGCAATTTTAGATTTATCAATGAATTCATCAATCTCCTGATATAATTTAATAAATGGAGAAAAAAGAGAAGAGACATGAACCTCAATACACATCACTGTAAATCCTAGCCTCTTATGATTCTCTGTCATCTCATCCTCATGGAGTGATTTTTCTAGAGAGCTCGCAAGTTGAGATAACCCTAGGGACGACGCAATCCAACGGCACATCATAGAATTTGGCCCATAGAGGGATGAATGTATGTGTTTCTTTAAATAAGACCATACCCAGTTTCCAACAACGAAGAAGAAAGGGTCGTTGGGCAAAATGCCAGGGACCTACGTCAAAAACTTTATTCATATTATTAAGAGAATTAAAACACAAGAAGAAAAAACTTGAATTGTTGAAAAGCACTTCCTGAAGCCCAAATTTCTTCCAAAGGCATGTGGCTAAATTCTGAACCGTGAGGAACGAAAGATGCTTTTCTACGAAATATCCAATCAGCGTATTTTTCCAATTGGCCGCTTGGCAGCACGGGCTTCGGGCGTAAGGTTGACCTGCGGGATTTCAAAAGAGGTGGTCATTTGAGGAAAAAATTGTAATTTTTCAAGCAGGCGAGGGGCAGACTAATCGACAATTTGAGTCCAGGATTGTGCTTGGTTTAAACTTGAAGGGGCTGAATTCGGGGTGAACCTCAAGAGCGGACCGACCCGCTGGATGGATCCGAGTGGAATCTGAGCCAGAAGCCAGATCTGGATCCACTCTCATAGAAGCTATGGACGAACTGCCTAAATTGGAAGGCCCAGGGCCCATAGGAGGATGAGGGCCTAAAATTGAGCACTGGCCATCCTAATTTAAATGTGATGGACTGGGCCCAGAAATATTTGCATTAAAGGGGGAAGAAATACTAGGAATTGGGCTCATCAACTCACATTTCTTATCTGTTTATTAGTAAAAAATGTTACAACGCGAAGGGTATTTTATGTATCAGAACTATGAATGTGCACTAGAGAATGCTATTTTTTTATCTCTTACCATTAGTTAACTCCAATTAAAATTTTAAAATAACTAGAAGACTCTTTTTCGTACTCTTTCCCTCACTCTCTATATATGTCTTTTCTCTCTAAAGAATGATGATGAAAGCTATAAAAGAGAAGGATAGGATAGAAATCGGGAATAAATTTATTTATGGTTGAGTTCGTCCATGGCCAAATAGTGAGAAAAGGAAATATGAGAAAGAGAAGAATAGAATATGAAAATTTGTTAGTTAAATGATAAATTTAAATATAAAACAAGTGTCTCATTTGATTACCATATCTTATCTTTAATAAATATAAATAACTAAAGTTGAAAGTAAAAGTAAAATCAATTAAACACTTTGTTAAACTAACAAAATATTAGGTTATTTTAAATATAAAATTATTATGTTATCCATGTGAGATAACATAATGTTTATTTGATACGGATAATATTAGAGGGATGTAGACCTCACCCCTTGTATGTTAGCAGTGTATAAATTCGATACGGAGATAAATTGTTTTTGATATTAAGTAATCATTGTTGTTGTTGTTGCATTAAATTAATGAAATATCACTTCAATTTTAAATTGTGGGATTGATTTGATTTGATTTAAAAGGGGAGATAATAACATGACGTCTTTCAAGACCAAAATACTCATAATTGATGCAAGTTTAGATCTGGTCTCCAGGACAAAATTGCTAACGGCCCCCCAATTTACTCCCACTCTGTCTTTAACCCATCGTTAAAGAAAAATATGCACTTATGCCCTTAAAATTATTGACGCTCTCCAGGCTCCATTAGTTTGGGGACGCTGTTAAGGTTCCATTTTCCAAACTTAATTTTAAAAATAAAAAAGTTTATATATAAATGATGTTACTCACTAATAGTTATGCATTAAATGGAAAAACTCAGCTGAAGATGACATAACTATAAAACCTGCAATTTTTACATTATTTTAACAATATTAAAAAACAATATGTGAATAATATTTTTATTTTGATACAAATAATTATAAGGATAAATAAAAAGGGCTAAATATCAACTTGAATTTTATATTTAATAATTATGTTAATTTTATCAATTAAACTCCTAGTATTATTGAGATATGTTATAATGTTATTGATAATGTTAAGAAAAATAGGTAAATTGACATTAGTAAAGAAGGTCTCGATGTAAGAATTATCTTGTGGATAATTGATAAAAAATATCTCATCAGATAATTAGAAATAATTATCTGATATCTTTCAAGATAATTGAAATATTTATTTTATCAGATATGATGACATTTATCTGATAAAATAATTAAATTGAATATCAGATATAATAGTGTTAATTTGATGAAATAATCAAATGATTTAATAAGATAATTGATTATTTTAAAATTCTATGTGATTTAGAAGATGTAGATAACTTTTAAAGAATCTTGATGGAAAATTATTTCTACTATTATAAATAGGGGTTTGATCATGTCTCTACCCAATATAGAAAAATAATTACAGTTATATTTTACGTCCATCATTAAGATTGAGGTTAAGGAGGATAAATCAAATTTCGAGTGTTTCGTCATCAATTGGTAATTCTCTTAGGCTTAAAGTTCTGATGGATCCAGTTACATGTTTACTTATCATATTACATGATTTACATGAGTTTATTCATATTGTTGTCAGAATAAAATAATTGAGATTTATTGTGCGGGAACACTACAGCTACGACGGAGCGAGGCAAATAATTGGAAAGTGTCTGCTCGTGAAAATATACAGTGAATGGCTCCAGTCTTCGATTGCCTAATAGGAATCTTAAATAAGTCATCGGGTGCATTTTCAATGGAAGATTAATCCATCCAAGAGTATCTTCCTGTGTGTTCAGGGCATAATTGCGCTCACAATAACAAGTTAGAAAGCACGCGGGGATTCCTCACCCCGCATGCTCTTCAATACTTAAGTCAGTATGTGAAGGAAAATGGTTATTCGAGAGAACTTATAGAGGTTTTGTTGGGTGCAAAATAAATGATGCAATTAATAAATATAAAATATGTACCTTTCTCGACGAGTAAAAAGTTATTCATAGTGTTTTTACCAGATATTGAGGATAAACCAGCACATTATGAGCATGATGATTGTGGTCTTTGGTCTAATTCAGATGGGTTTAAAAGGAATCAGATGACTGAGTGGCTTAAGGAGTCTTTTGAGAGAAGGTAAGCCATATGGCGAGCTGCCGAAGCAAGTTCTTGGCCTCTAGGTAGATGGCCTGGGCAAAATTTCTAGTTGTCAAAGGATGCCTCCCAAGTGTTGTTTATTATTTTGAATTTAGCATGTTGTTTCCTAAGAGGGATTACACCCAATTAAATATGGCAAGACTCTTTATAACACATGGAGCTTCCACGTATAGCTTAATTGAAAAGAGGAAAACCAAAGGGCAGGCATGCAATTTAGCCAAGATAGCTCACGTGGGATTACATGCATGTGGGTTGCAATGTGCGAGTGGGGAAGTGAATGGGAGTTTTCGATAATTTTTGGGGTCTAAGTGTAATTCCAAAAATTGAGAGTTGGATTAATATAAGATTAATATTTGTGCATATATAAGTGAGAAGGCTTGTAGATGGGGCGGGCACGAGCATGTGAGGAAGGGAACAGGTTGCTGGTTCAAGTCTAAAGGAGGAACGTTGGGATTATTTTCCAACGTTGGCATGTGGCACCCTTGGAAGTGGGACTGGGGATGCCATAGTGCGCAACTAGGTGGCCACGTGGCACACCCGGGGAGGAGAAGGCAGCCCAGGAAGGAAGTGCGACCTAGGAAGAAAAAGGCTACCCAGGAAGGAAGTTTCCAATGTTCGTGGAAAAGCTGTTTGGAAAGAATGTGACCTGGGAAAAAGAAGCTAGCCTAGGAACAAGCTGAGTCCAAGAAGAAGAAAAAGTTGACTCGAGAAGAATGTGAATAGTCCGAGGAGAGGCTCGAGCTGGCACGAGAACAAGCTAAGTCCAAGAAAAAAAAAGTTATCCTGGGAAGAACATGAGTCCAGGGAGAGGCTCGAGCTCGGAAGAATGTAAGTCCGGGGAAAGGCTCTCTTAGGGAATAAATTGCCAGTGAAGAATACTGCCAGGGAAAGATGAGAGTCCGAGAAGAGGCTCTTTTTGGGAACAAGCTTCTTGGGAAAGAGAGTCCGAGAAGAGACTACTCGAGAAGAAACAACACTTTTCTAGGAAGAAAGACAAGCTGCCTGAGAAGAAAATTCCAACTTTTTGGAACATTGGCTCTTTATCTTTTTTTCTTTCTCCCATGCCAAAAATCCCCTTCATGTTCATATTACTATGCTATTTATAGGTTGATTGACCACTTTTTCCCTTAGACAATTTTACCCTCAAAACCATGATTATAAACATTATTAATTATCTCTTTGCTATTTATTCATGATTATTCTTGGAGAAAATACACCCACTTATATTTATTCATTAAAAACATCCCTAGGTGGACGTTTTGAGATATTTATGGCACAACAATAGCCCCCACTCTTTATTTTGACTTTTAAGTCAAATGGAAGAGTATGTCATTCTCACACATCCATCTGGCTCAATGGACAAACCAATTTTTTGAGGATTCATGGCTTCGCATTGACACAAAAGTGAGATCATTCACTAAAGTGAGGATGGGTAGCTGTACGAGGGTAGAGTTCAATACTCCGGGTTAATGGAGAAAACTTTGAAGGCATAGCTTGAGGCTCCAAAAATAAAGAACGATTTATTTGAGGAATGACATCAACGTGCATTCGAGGTGCGAAAAGGGAGCTTTGGGAAGTATAAACCTCATTTGAGGTGTAACATAAGAAAATAGCTAAATGGCTAAAGAGTTGGAAATGTCATGGATATGATAAGATGTGGGGTGTAAGTAAGGGCATAAATAAAGAAAGATTAGAGTCAAGTGCTCAAGGGCCACTATGGATAATGAATTATCTAGGAAACGTTCTGAGCACTAGGACGTTTACACAAGCGATTTCATTAAGTTTGGATTTTTATTCAAAACATGTTTTCCTAGAATTGAAGTGTCTCGATGAGTCTTATCCTGAAAAGGTGTATTTTTCTAAGGTGACTTCTTTCAAGGTTCTGAACCAGTGTCTACATAACCCTGAGGCTTGGAATCCTAACGAGTATATCAACTTTGCAATGACAGATGATATTGTCGACCTTTCTAGGTCGCAAATTCAGTATGTGCTTAAGATAAACGTCCTTTTGGATTTCAATGGGACAATTTAGGAAATGAAAATATGGTATTCCTAGGCAGTTGGAGGAAGGCTTTGGGGCCATCCTTAATCGGGTTTTGAGCATGGATTTTTAGTAGCCCAATGCCCCACTTCAGCTTTCAGTATATTAGGCCTTGCTCTTTTGATTTTTTGTTGTGTGTTTTGTATGCAGTTCCCATTCTTGAACATAATTGTTTTAAAGAAATGAAAAGAGCAACACAATGTTTCTTATGCCTAATTTACGTGTCTCATGTCATGCATTTGTGAATAAGTAAGGATGCATGTATCAGGGAGAAAAACAATCAAGTAATTGTACTTAGTAATGCTTTTGCACGTTCCCTTAGATTCACCAACCATGCATGTTAGTCAAGAGATTAAATATGGAGAGACTAGATCAGTTGGCATAATATCTTAGGTTGTGTTCTCTTTGTGTTTTTAATTTTTAATTTTGAGTTTTAAATTCATTTTCAGTTTTCTCTTTTGATAGTCTATTTTCAGAAAACTGAAAATGTGTTTCTTTTTATCATTTTAAAAAACTGTATCTTAAAACAAAAAATTAAAAAATGCGTTTACTTTAGAGTTTTGAGAAAAATTATTTTATGATATTTTAATGAATGAATTTGATTATTAAATGATAAAATTAACTATTTTTAATAAAATTTTACTATTAAAATAAAAAAATAAATTTGATTAATAAATCATTGACATCTAAGTGATAATTTATATTAAATAATATAATATGTGTAATATACTTAATAATATACTATATATTATCCTATATTTTAATTATAATATAGATATACTATATATTTTAAATTTTAAATAAATATATAATTTTATTTTAAAAATTTAAGAATAATTTTTTTCTTTTTTTCCTTCTTTTATTTTTTAGAGCCAAAATATGAAAAATGGATTATATTTTCCATGTTTTGGACTTACGGATTATTTTGGCTGAAAACAACCAAAACAAACGCATTTTTGGTTTTCCTTTACAATTTTTTTTTCTTGTTTTTGAAAATGACAAAATAAACGCATTTTTATTGTTTTAGAAAATTAAAAACTAAAAATGGCCTGAAAACAATAAAGAGAATGTAGCCTTAGTTTTTGTGAGAGTGTTCTACCATTTACAAGCTAGATCTCTTTCCTTGCCATGTTTTCTAGTATATGTCTTCTCAATTATAGAGTTAGTGCCTGAAATTCTCAACTCAAGTAGGCCAATACAGTTTGATGCACATATGCTTAATAACTTGAAAACAATAAATGATAAAGTAAAGAGAGGCTCTTAGTGTACCTCAAATTGGAGACAACTAGTTGGGATTGTCCCTTAGCCTCTCACCTAGCTATCACTTGGGATCGAGGTGTGGCCGTCTTTAACCTTTCCATCTCGGTGGGATTTAAGCATGATGGACCCGTAGAGACAAACCGTTAGGAAAAATTGGTGTTTAGGTTGGGCACACCCGTGTTCTTAGCCTCAGAGTGGATCTTAGGTGAAGTTGCTCACACCAGATTACCTGGATAAAACCATATGATAGGCTAAATTCAGCATAGGGTTAGAGCATGACTTAACTTCCCAAGATTAGGCAAATCCTATTCATTTTGAGGGCACTGAGTGCCAAATTTTAAAGAGACATCAAACATCCAATATCTTGTTGCGGATATGCTACCACTACACGACATATTTCAGATAAATAAAGGACAGCTGCTTGCGGGTAGATCCAAGTTTCAGCTTGGTGTAAGATAGTAGGATCCAAACGTGGCCCGAGATGAAGGCTTGTAATTCAAGCTTTGGGTATTTACTGACTCTACCTCAAATTTGGCCACCATAGAGAATTTAGGTTTACCTGGAGGCTTAGCACTAGATTACGATAAGGGATCTAGGTTTGCCTGGAGGCTTAGTATCGGATCATCACAAGGAATCTAGGTTAGCTCAAGGGCTCAACACTGGATTATTGCATGGGATCCAAGTTTGTCTCGAGGCATGGCATTGGATCATTGTAGGGAATCCAAGTTGGCCTGAAGGCTTAGCACCAGATTGCTATACTAAGTGGTGCATAAACGAATTTTTATTTCATCTTTATTTTCTTGCCTTAGATTCAACCACCTCAGACAATCTAGGTTTGTCATGAGACAATCTAGGTTTGTTTAGATGATTTGGTGTGTCATGCCTACTTCTATCAAGAATTCCATAATAAGAATACTAGGAACATGTATATACGTTAGAGTGGATAACCATATAGAGAGATGGCCATTCATATATATTTTATCGACGCGGTTCGGATCTACCTACCTCCGTGATATGTGGATGCATAAGAGTGTTAGAATACCAAAAG
The DNA here is from genome assembly GCF_014633365.1 of Diospyros lotus. Taxonomy (NCBI): domain Eukaryota; kingdom Viridiplantae; phylum Streptophyta; class Magnoliopsida; order Ericales; family Ebenaceae; genus Diospyros; species Diospyros lotus. The sequence continues at coordinate 38,645,339 of NC_068339.1, read as the reverse complement.
GTCAAAAAACGAAGATAACAGAGTTCTGGAGTTTTGTTTAGGTGGTTCAATGTATCTTGCTTACATCTACAATAAGAGAACATCTATATTAATATTTTTATTTCGGAAGTTTGGCATTTCTCGCATACATCCGTGACAAGAGAGTATTTGTATCAATATTTTGTTTTCGCGGTTCAGCATGTCTTGCCTACATCGATGACTTGCCATGCTAACCTGTACCTCAAGTCATTAACCAAAGATCTCCCCAAGATCACATTAGGCAGAAGAATGTGTCCTGACTGCCACAAAGTTCACCTATCGAGTCACATTCCAGGGGCATGTGCTCAACATTTTATGTAATTGCATGATCCCCACAATAGGTATTGCCTCCTTAGTAGAATGTTGTCAATCAGGATTTCCTTTATGGGACGTTTGATGATTACGATAGAGATGACGAGGGGATCATCATAAGGTGTCAATACATCACCCTAGTCTTCTAAAGTGAATTTGACTAGACGTCACAACAACCTCATCTTCCGTAACTGGGCTCGAGTGGTTTCCATCTATACCCTTATTTTGATCCTTTCTATTGATTGGGTTATGACCTTAGCTTATCCAACATAGGGAGACCCAATTCCTCTTGGTAAATTAGCTGTTCAATTTACTTACATAGTTATTGTCCTTCTTTGGTGGTGCAACTTTGACATTCATAAATTTTGCAAATGGCATCAAGGTCTCTTTCTTATGGTTGGTCAAAGTAAGGAGAAAATTAGATTAACCTAACGTGCCTTGTGGCAGAAGAGATAGTGGCCTGAGATTTAGAGAGAGGTGCACATGTTGCAAACTGAAACCTGTTATGGTCTCACACCCAGTGGGCCGCCTTCTCAAGTCCGTCGGGCCTTTCATTCACCTACCTTTCTCTCTTCTTCACATCTTTCACACTTGAGGCACTCGGAGGATTGAAAATATTCAAATCTCCATCCACTTAACATATTTGCTAGCTCGGGCAATCAAATTCGCTAGGGTGAATGCTCTAGGGTAGCATTTTCGGAATGATAATATTGCCTTAGTGACTTGTGAGACCTTTGTCGAATGCTAAGCAAGCTCTTCGAACCCTTCTTTGTAGCATTCATAATGTAGGCTTGGAAAAAGTGTTTGTCTCTTTTTCAATACACTATAATCTTTCTTTGAGTCCTCATATTCAGTAAACAAAATAGTTAGTGATGCTTTATCGAGGACCTTAGTATGCTTGTGGCCACTTGAAGACCTCTTCTCACGGCTATTGAGAGTTCATGGAAATCTATATTCTACGTATGAAAGCCTTATGCTAAAGGACCTTGTGGACAAGTAAGACCCCCAGCCCCTTAGAGGGGGTGTGTTGGTTGGTGTTCCTTTTTTGTGTTGTTGATTGATTTTTGGCACAAGCAGACCTGGCTGTTCTCACCGTCAATCTTAGCTTTTTGTCAGTTTCCCACAAATGGTGTCAAATTGTTGTTGCAAAAATACAACAATTGAGATTTATTGTGTGGGAATGCTGCAGCCACGACAGAGTAAGGCGAACAACTGATAGGTGTCTGCTCATGGAAATATGCAACGAGTGGCTCCAATCTCCAATTGCCTAATAGGAGTTTTGAATAAACCCTTGGGTGCATTTTCGATGGAGGATTAATCCATCCAAGAGTATCTTTTTGTGTGTTCAAGGCATAACTACTCTCACAAAAATAAGTTAGAAGGCATGTGGGGATTTCTCATCTCGTGTATGCCCTTCGATCCTTAAGTTAATATGTGAAGAAAAATAGTTATTTAAGGAAACTCATAGAGGTTTTGCCGGGTGCACAATAAAAGATGTAATTAATGAATATAAAAAAGATACCTTTCTCAACGAGTGAAGAGCTATTTATAGTATTTTTACTAGATGTCAAGGATGAACCAGCACACTGCAAGCGTGAGGACTATTGTAACATCCCGCTTGAGCGATAGGAAGGTTCGGAACAACTTATCCTGATGGGCCTACACGAACTTCCCAGGGGGTCACCCATCCCTGGATTACCCCAGGTCAAGCATGCTTAACTTGGGAGTTCTTTGCCAACATTCAGCCCAAAAGGTATCCAGCTGGTGTTGTTTCCTTTCTTACACTATCCTCGATATATACTAACTTCTTTGGGCTCTCGGGGTATTACAACTATAGTCCTTGGTCTAATTCGGATGGGCTTAAGAGAAATCCCCCTCGAGGACTAAGTAGCCTAGGGAGTCCTGTTGGAGAATGTAAGCCTTACGGTGAGCTGTTGGAGTAAGTTTTGGCCTCTAGGTGGTCGACCAGGGTAAAATTCTGGGTTTTGTCAGAGGATGCCTCCATGTGTTGTTTATTATTCTGAATTTAGCATGTTATTTTTTAGAGGCACACCCATTAAAGATGGCAAGATGGTATATAACACGTGAAGCTTCCACGTGCAACCTAATTGAAAAGAATAGTGCCTAGAGCAGGCACGTTGCTTAGCCAAGAGGGCCCACATGGGATTGCATGCATATGCAATGTGCGAGTGGGGAGGTAATTGAGAGTTTTTTGTTATTTCTAGCGTTTAAGTGTAATTCCAAAAATGGGGCGATTACGGATGTGCAAGGAAGGGGGTAGGTTGCGGGTTCAAGACTAAGGGAGGAACACTGGGATTATTTTTCTACACTAACATGTGGCTGTCTTAGGGACTACATGTGGCACCCTCAGAAGAGGGACCAGAGACGCCGTGGTGCGCGGCCATATGGCATGCCTGGGAAGGAGATGGCAACTTGGGAAAGAAGTGAGGCCTAGGAAGGATGCTACCAATATTCGGGGGGAAGATATCTGAGAAGAAGAATGAGCTGGCTAGTAAAAAATGTGAGTAGTCCGAGGAGAGGCTCAAGTTGGCCCTGGAAAAATGTGAGTTCGAGGAAAGGCTCAAGCTCGGAAGAATGTGAGTTCGGGGAGAGGCTCTCTCTAGGAACAAGTTGCCTGGGAAGAAAATCCCAACTTTTAGGAACATTAACTCTTCATCTTTTCTATTTTATCTCTTGTCAAAAGTTCCCTTCCTGTTCATATTACAGTATTATTTAAAGGTTGATTGACCACTTTTTCTCTTAAACAATTTTACTCTCAAAACTATGATTATAAATATTATTAACATTATTGATTATCTATTTGCTATTTATTCATGATTATTCTTAAAAAAAAAAAAAAAAGCTCACTTATATTTATTAGTTAAAAACATTCATAGGTGGGGCCTACACTTCAATTCATGGGTACAACGTTTGAATTATATGTTATGATTGTCCGTGCAATATTAAACTTACATGTGGGGCCAACGGTTTTAAAAACTCGTATATTTTTCATTTAAAGTTGTTATTGTTCTGTATTTGCGTAAATTAATTTGTGTGTAAATAATTAACGGAATCCTATGGGAAGTTCAGGAGCGATTACCGGCGATGGCCGACCGACAATCTCTTCTCGATCATGAAAAATGAGGAGATAGGTATAAAGGTGGTTGGTGGAATGTTCATATGTGTCGCCGCCGACCGAAGCTGTAACACCGACGGCCATGGGTTTTTTGTCTTCCCTTGGCTGTTGGATTTGGGTTTCAGTTGGTCTTTCTCCTTCGCCACAATAATGGCTAATCAAAGCTATGACTGCCGTTATTTACTTCTGACCACAACCTTTTCAATCTCCTCGCCTAATCCTACTGGCCATGGCTTTAAGTTTTGCCATGGCCATCGGATCAAGCTTCTCCACCGTGACCCTTGGTCTTCTAACGATGGCTTTATGATCTGCCATCACCGTGAGTCTTGGGTACGCTTGATCGATATGGGGTGATTCTTCTGCCATGACCGTTACCGTCGCTGGACTAATCTTTACCATAATCAATTATGGCCAATCGGATGTCTCCGCCTTGGTCTTGTGCTAGCAATGGCCATGGGATTTTGAGCATCCATGGTTGTCAAGCCATCGGCCATACTTTGCAGAGTAGTTGTCACCGATGGTGAAAGGTGATGAAGTCACTTGTGAATGATGGAGAAGAAGAGGGTGGTTGGTGGTGGAAGGATTGAGGCGATGAAAGATAGCGAGGAAGATGAAAAGGCGGTGGTGGACAGAAGGGATTAAAACCCTAGGTGGATGATGAGGATGGTGGGTTTTAAGCCGGTCGGGTCGAGTTGGGTCAACCTGACCAGCTAAAAGGGGTTAGGCTTAGGTAGATCTAAACCAGGTGATGGTACTGGACTAGGTTCCATACCTGGTCCAGATCCATAGTCTAGGTCTAACCCATTTAAGCTTCCAATGACCTGCGGATTTGGATCCTTTTTTACAATCTAGACCCAGATCCAAAATAACAAATTTCTTGTTAAAAAATTGGGAATTATGAAAAATAAAATACAAATATTTATAACTTGAAATTTATATTAAGAAAATTTTGTTAGCCACCAAAGTGGTCAAATTTTAAAGTAAATAAATTTCGAGTTATTAATTGTTTTCAATTACCCATAAACCTTGTGTTTGATGATGACATTAAGTTTATGTGTAATATTTTTTTGTGGGTAAATTGAAGTTTTCATTATAAGATTATTTAGGATTAGCCCAAAGGTTAATTATTTGTTTTTATAATTGTTAAAGATGAATGTGATAATTAGTACGTTCTATTAGTTTTATTTTTCATATTCAAAGATAGTAAATAGATCTATTTAGTAAATATTTAATTATCAATTATTGTTTTATTTTGTACATCTTAGTATCACCCAAATGAGAACTTTGATTTATTTTATGATGAATATTTGAATATAAAATTATGTGAAAATTTTAAAGTATTAATGTATGAATATTTCAATTTCATTTGCAGTATCTGTACATGTTTCAATGCATTCGTATACATTATTTGTTCTTTTTTAATGGATTAAATTTCTCCAATTGGAGTGAACAAGTTTAGTTTCACTTAAGTGTTCTGAATCTTGACTTGGCACTCCAAACTGAGAAACTCGACGATCTCACTGAAAAAAGTATCGATGATCAGAGGGATTTTTATAAGGTATGGGAGAGGTCGAATAGATTGTGCCTGATGTTTATGAAAATGACAATTGCAAACAACGTAAAGTTAACTCTTCCCAAAACTAAAAATGCTAAGGAATTTATGAAATTTGTGAAAGAGCGTTCCCATATTGCTAACAAATTTCTTGTTGGTACATTAATAAGTACACTGACCATCATGAAATATGATGGTTCTCATACCATGCATGAGCATGTTCTGGGACCTTAGCAGCATAAACTCTGGGGATAACTGTTGATAAATACTTCTTAGTACAATTTATACTCAATTCCTTTCGTGATAGAAGCAGTGAAATAGAACAGGTGTAGGCTTTACCCCACACTCTTTGCACAGGACGAAAAATCCTGCTAGCACAACCTAGCCATTTGGGTGCAGTTAGGCTGGGTTGGCGACAGTATCCCAAATGGGTGCAGTAGAAGTTTGAGTCCTACCCTCAAATTGTCCACATGTATTGCCACCTCACCGCCTTCAACTATGGTCGTAAACTCCTTACGAGGTCTCATTGGCCGCTATGAGTTTGGGGTGCTAAAAACTCTAGTAAATCCCTTGACATCCCTACTACTTAGCACCAAGGGTTGTAACCTTGGAGTGATGATAACCTTGGCATTACTCAATTTGCTATCTCATGGACTAGAAATTGGTTGAGAAGAAGCCATGGGTTTACCTAAAAAATTGTGTAGTCTTGTAACACCCCGTTAGCATGGTATGGTTATATTATTATTTTATTATTTTGGGGAATTTCCTCTTAGGGGAAATAATACTAACTTGGGGATTTAATTTGGTAGGTGTAAGAAGGTTAAAAGTGTAAGGGAGAACAAGAAGTCAAGATAGGAGGGTTGACAAGTCAAGGAAGCAACAAGGGGGTTGAATATTGAAAGTCAAGGGAGAATAAGGCAAGTCAATACAAGGGAGGGTAACTTTGGAATGTTGGAAGTAAGATAAGAGGGCTTCTAATTAAAAGAGGATTAAGGGGTAAGAAGAGAGGATTAAGGGACTTAAGTGGGCTGGAAATTTAGCAATTAAAATAAAACAAAATATTGGAAAGTATAAATAGAGAGAAGTTGAAGAGGGAGAGAGATGTGAGGCAGTGGAGAGTTTTGGGAGAGCACCTCCAACGATTAGGGTTCTTATTCTCATCTCTTCTTTTTTTCTTGAAGCAACTAGGGAGCTTAAGTGGGTGTTTCAAGGTAGGAAGCTTGTCCTTTATCTCATCTCTAGCTTAAAGTCATGCTTTCCCTTTATTTTGTAACTGTGAGAAGTTGGAGATCTTTATGTTTAGCAGGTTGTGAGAGGTGTTAAGGGTCAAGAGAAGCTAGAGAGTGTTAGAAAAGGAATCTAAGACAAGTTCTAACCCTTACTCATGATTCAAAACTTGGAATTTTAATTGTTGAAAGGGGGTTTTTATCAAACCCTCTATTTTTGGAATAAACCCTTACATGGTTGTAATTTACTTGTTTTTCTTCATTTAAACCCTTTCTCAATGCTTCCAAGGGGATTTGTTCTCCCTATTCTTGCTTGGGAATGATGTGTTTTTGTTGGGTTAAAGATTAGGAAAGAGTTTGAACCATATTGCCTAGGATTCGTGTGTAAGAAGCAGGGGAGTTAGGTGTTTTGGGTTTCTGTCTATCAACAGATTGGAAGCAATCTATTGACAGATTGTCAATTGCCACATAAAGGGCAACCTGTCGACAGATGCCAAGGCATATGTCGACCGACAGCCCCCTATTTGGCTTAAAAGCCTTCTGCAAGTTTTGATTCCTTTTTTCTTCTTCTTGGCTCTGGTTACCTTGTTCATAAATGCATCCCATACATGTCACCCATGATTAAATGAGTGTACTAGCCATATACATTTAAAGTGAAGAGATCTTATGCATGTAACATGTGTACATTGTTTTATCTTGTTGTGCATAGGTATGAGCATAAAGCATGTTGTGTGTGTGGGTGAGATGGGCCAGGTCTGCTGGAATGTCCCCTACGGTGCTACACCATCAAGCTCGGGTGACTTGAGAGCCAAACTCATGTGGAACCCAGATTTCCTTGCTATATTTGTTTTGATGGTAATGTAGAAACATGCATCTTGCCTATGTACACGTTGTGATGGCCTGAAACTTGCATGTACATGATTTCCCTCCTCATTTCATGCAAAGGTGGGATACTTGTGGTCATCTATGGATGGTTCTCATCACTCTTCTTGCCTTTTATTCTATGTTACTTGCTGAGATTTGTAGCTCATTTGTGCTTGCATCATTCCAGGTAGAGGCAAGACTGTGGCGGACGGGGAGCCTAGTCGAGCGGGGTTCAGCGTCTAGATGTGTATAGAGTCATCCATGATCGAAAGATCTCCGAGTGTTTTGGCATGTGTTTGGACTGTAGATATATAGGTTTTTTTTGTGTGGGCCCTACTTTGTCTTTTGCTGTGATATTGTAGATGTATGACCCATTGTACATGGCAACATGTTGCCTAATTGTTTATAAAGTCTTGCTATCTTTTTCGGTCTTGTGTGTTAAAACGGGAGATGCTATGGCACACACCAAGAGAGGGGGTGAATTGGTTATTTTAAAAATTTAATTGATAGAACTTGAAAAACTTTTTAATACAGGTTGAAGTTTTAATGATTTAAAACGTGAAGTATATAAAATGACAAATGTGAATCAAGTGAGGAATTAAGGAATGCTTGGAAAGATAAAGATGATTTAAAGAACACAAGCACACAAGAACACCAAGATTTATAGTGGTTCGGCTTAACCCAAGCCTAATCCACTACCTTAGCTCCTCACTAAGGATTTTTTAAACCATCCACTAAAACCCCCTACTTAAACCAAGTAGGTCCTCTAGTCCGAGACTAGGAATTACAACCTCCCACTCAAATGGGCCCTCTAGCTACACAAACTAGGAAAATAACAACGATACAAATGAAAGAGAGAAGCTAAGAGTTAACACTCTTAGTCACAAGTTCTCTCACAATGAAAACTAGGCTTAAGAATATATTTACAATGATAGAACGAAGCCTTGCATAGAAAAATATAAAATTGAAAGCACAGAGAACACTGTAAGCTCAAATAAAATGATTTCCAAATTCTAGATCATCTCGTTTCCGTCCATTAGCCTTCTCTTGATCATCTATGACATGTATATATAAGTGTCCCACGAAGTTGAAGAGAAATATAGCCGTTTGGAGCCGTTGGGATTTAAAAAAATAGCTGTTGGAGCTTTCTGCAAAAAGAAATAGTCGACAGAAGAAATATATAGTTGACTATTTTTACAACTAAAGCAAGAAATAGTTGACAGACAAAATGAATAGTCGACTATTTTATAACACAAAATTTCAATAGTCGACAGACACATTCCAATAGTCGACAGATGCTGAGATATGAAGAAATTTTTGAATTTCATGAACAAAAATAGTCGACAGATCAAAAGGCATAGTCGACTATTTTTACTCGATAGTCGACAGATGCTAAAAATAGTTGACAGATGCTTAAATAGTCGACAGAACATTAAAAATAGTCGACTATTTTGAAGCATAGTCAACAGAATGATCCTGATAGTTGACTATTCTTTAGAAAAACTTGAATTTTCAATACATCCTTATTCGATTCTTTAAAAACTCATTTTGATTATCTTTAAAGCAAGTTGAGATTATCAAAAGTATATTTTGAAACAAATCACTCTCAACAAGCAAGTTTTTCAAATCACTCTCAACCATACTCAATATTTCTTCTATAAGTTTTCATATCTTGCTTCAAAGCTTATATACTAAAAATTCATTTTCTCATTCATATAATCCACATAGTAGAAATTGATTTTCATATAGACATTCATCAAAATCATCATTTCTAAGAGAGAATATGAGCAAGATAATGGGATCATAGAAAATCTTTTTAGAGAAATTAGAACATGATCATCTCCTAGAAATAAATGTCAATGTGCTGCATTATTTCTCAAATAGAACCTAAAAATCTTAAGAAAGCCTTGAATGATGAAAATTGGATCATTGCCATGAAGAGCTAAATCAATTTGAGATAAATGAAATGTGGCAATTGGTTCCAAGACTTAAGGATCTCCCAACCATAGTAATCAAATGGGTACTTATAAACAAAATTAGAATTAAAAGTAAATTAGTAGCTTAAGGGTATAATCAAGGAAAATGAATAGTCTATGATGAAACTTATGCCCCTGTTGTTAGATTAGAAACTATAAAGATGTTATTAGCATTTTCTTGTTACAAGAAGTTTAAGCTATTTCAAATGAATATTAAAAGTGCATTTTTGAATGGTTAAATGAGGAAGTATATATGGATAAATCTCCTAGTTATGAGATATCCTCAATATAAGGATCATATGTTCAAACTCTCTAAAGCACTACATGATTCAAAGCAAGCCCCTAGGGCATGTATGAGAGACTTAGCAAATGTCTTATAGAAGAAAAACTTAAAAGAGCTCAAATAGAAATAACATTGCTTCTAAGCCTCATAGCAAGGACATTTTATGAATCTACAAATAATCTATGTAGATAACATGTTTTTTTTTAAATCCTCAAATAAATCCCTATGGAATCAAAGTTGCCAATCTAATGCAAAGGGAACTTGAGATAAGTATAGTATAAAGAAGATGAAGAAATCCTTATGTCTAAGCAAAAATTACATATTCTTAAGAAATTTAATATTTTTGAAAAGTTGCATCTCAAAAGAATAGTACATCAAGCCTAAACAAATATGGGAAATGCCAAATGGTGGAAAATGAGCTATATAGAAATATGATTGGACTTTTGCTATATTTGATAGCTACTAGGACGAACATCATGTTTAGTGTTTGCCTATGTGCTAGACTTTAATCCAATCCTAAGAAATCCCATCTTGGAGGAAAAATAGCTAAAAAGAACACTAGTGGCTCATGCCAATTTATCAGAAATCTCCTAGTGTAATTGTTTAGAAGGAAGTAAAATTCCATTCCATTCTCTTTTACTAAAGGTGAATTTATAGTTGCTCGAATCCTATGGATGGAACAAAAAGACTATGGCATAAATCCCCACAATATTCCAAATCAAATGTGCAAATACAAATGCTATAGCCCTAGCAAAAATTCAAGGAATCTTGCTGAAAAAGAAAATATCAAATGGTATCATGTCCAAATCTATTGGAAATCAAACTCCCCATCAATCCTTGAGTTCAAGTGATTTTATCTAAAGAAGTTTCGATCCTTCATGTCTCTCAAATCTATCATTGGTTAAATCAAAGGGCTTTGCCGTCAATTTCTTAGATCTCAAAAAATTGATAAATGATATATTCTTGATGGCATATAGTATTCATGTCTTGAATCATTTATAATGCTATTTTTCTTGTATGAAATAGCTTGATTATCTTTGTGTGACAAATGAATACTTGAGTATAAAATCATGCTTTATTTGCTAAAGGATCATCTTGCTTCTTGAAGTTATCTATATGTAATGATCCTATGTGATTACAAGTATGGCTAATATTATCAAAAGACAAATGTATGTTCTTAAAGCCTATCCTTAATATGTCTTGCATTAAATTTGCCATAACTTGTTTAGATTTATGTTTTTGGATGACCACTTATTCTTTGAATATATATGTGAGTGCATGTGGTTCATTCCTCAAATTTATGATCATTGTTATATTTTACTCTTGTGAAAATCATTTGAATTGAGACAAATTACTATTCTATTTTTATATGAAAAATGTCTTTATATCTTAAAACCTCCCGTATAAGTTTAAGGGGGAGTCTTTTTCAAAGAGAGTCTTTCTATTTGCTTGAAATGATTTATTTCACTCCTATATTGATCATTTAATGTATATGCCTCTTATATGATGAATGGCTATCCATTTGATCTAGTGCTTTGATTGTTTAAATATGAGTGATTTCTTTGAAAGATATAGATTGGCTCTGATATGATCATGAGTTCGCAATATGGAATGAAAATTCTTGTTTGGCATCTCATGAATTTTTATATATATATATATATATATATATGACGTGCTCAAAAATTATGTTTGATATTAATAATGTCATCTTAAGGGGGAGCTATCTCTAGTTCTTAAAACTATTTTTTCTTGATTATGTTTATCTCCAATTCATTTCTATTGAAAAGATTTTGGTTTAAGGGGGAGATTATTTATTTTAAGATTTGTGAAATCGTTTGAAATATTTTTATTTAAATATGAAGTTTTTCAAACAATCGTTGGGGGAGAGTTTAGAAGGGGGAGAGAGATTATCTTTTGATTCCAGGAAGAGTCCATTTTTTCAAAAGACTTACCTTTTTGATTTATGACAAAAAGGAGGAGAGATATATGTTGAAATTGATTTTAAGTTTTGTCATCATCAAAAAGGGGGAGATTGATATTTTACTCTTGTGTTTAGTTTTGATGATGAAAAATTTCAAATGTATTTTTTTTCTCAATTAAAGCATATGGTTTGGAAACAAAAATCAATTTCAAAGTGCTTTGTTAAAATGATCTATGATCTTTTATATTATTTGGAGATTAGAATAAACAAGTTTTAAGATCTAAAAAGAATCTCCTTGAAATCGTTGGTCAAAATAATTCTAAGGCAAAAGACCAACTAGAACATGTTTTTGAAAGTATGTTCATTTTAGAAAACTATCTCCTAGTATTTTGATATCTAATATCTCTTAGTAATGAAATGTGTATATGTGTTCCCCCATAACCCTAGCAGGTATCGTTTCTTTTTAACACCTCTCCCTTGGTGCCTCGGCTGGGGTGTCCAAGGGCGGGGTCGTCATAAGTCTTTAGAAAGCAAGTCTCGGGGAAGAAAGTCTTCCGAAGAGTCAGAGTCTTTAGAAGACTTGGAAGGGTTCAAAGAAGTCTTCGGATGGGTCAGAAAAGTCTTCGAATGCTATGGATGATTTAAAGCATTTGGATAGTTTCAAGAGGAAGATATGACCTGCGTGGAGCCACCTTTATTTATGGCCGAGTCTTCAGAAGATGAACTGTTGCAAAGTCATCTGGAGACTTCCCCTATTGACTCAAAACAATTTAAAATTACCCCAATCCAATCTAATTTGCATGCCAGTCTTCAAGAAACTAAGCACCTGGAGACATTATACTCTTTCTTTTTCTTTGCAGCAAAAGGTAAGAGTAGGAAGCCATTGTTGGGGTGCCCTAGAAAAATCAAGCCAAAAATCTAAAACATTCCAAATAAGTATCCAAGAAGATTGAAAACCCAAAAGACTCCAAAGAGTCTTTTTAGCAAAAGTCTCATGATGACTCCAAAGAGTCTTTGGGTAGCCATCTCTTAACCCTCTAAGCCCAAGACTTATCTTGAAGAGTTTTCCAAGAAGAAGTCTCCCAATGACTCCAAAGATTTTTCGAGTAGCCAGTCCTTAAGCGCCTAAGCCCAAGATGCATCCCAAAAAGTCTTCCGGATAGAAGTTTCCTAATGACTCCAGAGAGTCTTTGGGGAAGTATCATTCGAAGGATTCTCTTTTGGGGCATCTCATCCCTGAAGGTACCTTCAGGCCCTTCGGCCTTATCCGCAGCCTTTTTTCCTAAAGAGTCGGGCCACCTCAGCATGACATGTGTCCTACCATGCCACATGGCCCAGCCATCGAAGCTTATAAATACCCTGATTTCACGTCATTCAGATTTAGATCTAACACCTGAAGACCCAAACCTAACACTTTAGATCTAAACTTATCTGTAAACTCACATAGCATACATTCATACTTCATTCTGTAGCATGACACCATCTAACTTTGGTATTGGGGGACCCGCGCGGGAGAGTTCCCTACGTGCCTTCTAATTGTGTTTTCACCACAAACTCACTCCAAGACCTTGAAGCATCGCACCTCCCAAAAGCTCCCCCAACTCTCTTGGAGCCTAGTCATCCAAAGACCTCATCAGCTGCCAAGTCATCTGAAGACTAGCCATTTGAAGACCCAAGTCTCCTAAAGCCACTAGGCATTTATAGACTTAAGGCATTATTTTGCTCTCCTGAAAAACGAATCATGTTCTCTTGGACAGTGGATCAAGCCATACTCCAACCAAACGCTTGCCAGCACCCCCTTGCCAACATAGACCTTACCCCCTACTTCCTCGTTGAGCCTTGCCGAGCTGATCCTAGGACATATAAATTTAATTGTTGTATTCCAGCAATAACAATAAAAAAATTTATACTAGAGTGGTTTGCAAAAAAATAATTCTTATGATGAATAATTTTACAATTTTTTCCTAAATAAAGGTTGTAAATTTGGCTCCAAGAGAGATTCAATTAGTAATCAAATGATGGGACATATTACGAAATAGTGAGAGTTTAAGATTTATTTTTGAGTTAATAAAGAAGTGTGAAATAGTGACTGTTGGTACGTAATATAGTTGGAAAAGAAAGGGATATATATTGACATATAGAGAAAAAGATCTGAAAAGAGAGAGAGAGAGAGAGAGAGAGAGAGAGAGAGATTAGGGGGGCAAATTGAGAGCCTATATAAATAGGATATGGGGGAGTTGTCTTTGATCCATAAAGAGAAGAATAGAGAAAACTAGAAAGGAAGAAGAAGCATTAGTTAATGAAGAAGAAGGAAGTAACCAAGAAATGAAACAATTCTTCTTCAAGCAAATTATTGAGGTAAGGGATATTAGCAAAACCTTTTTTGCATTACTTGATACGATAATTTAATTTTATAAATGCTATTTTGATCAATACCTTATTGAAATGTTGAAAATAATTATACATATACTTGTTAGGTATTGTTGAAAAAAGAACATATTGCACATGAGTGTCTTAATGAAGTTTGTTGAAAATGTAATACATGTCAAATGTTTATGCAATGCTTGATAAATGCATACCTCATAACCAAATATATTTTCCCCTCTACAAATGAATATATATGTAGATGTTGGAGTGAATCTTCCAATGACAAAAGAGAAGATTGATGAATGAAGTAATGTAGTCTGAATATGAGACATGGATAAACATTCTAATTAGTTTTGGTTGTATATTATAAGGTCATGTTCTTGTGAGTTTTTAAAAAATAGGGTTTCATTTGGTAGAGTTCTGTACGAAAATGAATCCCTTTATAGTAATATGTAACCTATTGAAAGGTTGAGATGTAAGCGACGTTGTTATTATTGTTTGGAATGAAATACCTATATTCTGTAACATTTATTGTTTTGGCTTGAAACAAAGTTTTTAATGTATGGCTATGTGCTTAACTATATTTTGTTTTCGGAAAACTAGGATGTTTTTTCAAACTTTTGGCATAAGAATCATTGATTTTTTTTTTTACTTGTGAAATTTTTATGAACTTTTATTTATTTATTTTAAATGTTCGACTTCGATTGAATACTGAGTAAAGAAAAATTTTATGTTCCTTTTAAACTTAAAGAGTGGTCTAAAGATAACTCGAAAAGAGTATAAAAATAGTAACATTATTAAGATTCGATCTGAACACATTTAGGTTCATTGAAATTTTGATTAACACCCTTAATTATGAATTTAAAATAAATTTTTGCATGCTTAAATAGATTAAGGGTGAGCTCTCTAATTATTATTGGGTTTGATTTAATATCCAAAATCCCATATCTAACGATTGATCTGACTGGGATATAGAGTAGAATCCTTGTCTTTGGAAATCTCAAGAATACTAGAAAAAATATTTAACTTCACTTAAACATTAAGGAAAGACACTTCGAAAGAATTATAAGTCTCTCAGAGATCTATTGAATTTGCTCTCGGTCGGAGCATACAAACTAACCTCCCAAATCTTCCCATTAAATGACGGAATAGATGTTAATAATTTTAATTCTGAAAGATGTGAAGACTCCACCACCTTTTATCTAACCCCTAATAAATAGAGGGTGATTTCTTTTCTCTAGATAGGCCAAAAACTCCATATAAACTTATGGACTTAATCATAAGAGGCCTTATAAGGGAGACACTTTGCGCTCTTTAACTATTTTTTGTTTTGCAGACTCTCAAAAACCTAAAAGCAATTCCAAATTATAAATTTTATTGTTGTACAACAACAAAAATATAATGTAATCGAAAACTAAACTTGAACTAATAAATAATTTGGATTTTGTTCGTTTAAAACTCAAGTGTTCATTTTTTATTTTTTAATAAAAAATTGAGAGTTTAATCAATTAATTCGGCTTATTTGAATAAAAAAAAATTATCCATCATAGTTGATATGGGTGTTGTTGCTTAAATGATTTTCAGTTAAATGATTTGGACTTAAATTTTGGACACAAAACTTTAAGGTTTTGGACTTTAAATTATTTTATATAATAATTAAAAATGGTTTTAAATCTGTCTTTTTAAATTAATATAAAATGGTGGAATTTGAATAATACTTAAAAGGTTTAGTATGTAGAGAAGATTGTTTTAAAAAGAAAGAAAAATGCATAAGCATTCTTGAGCATTGAAATTCAAGAAAACATGTTGATTTTGTTTTCGATGTATGTCAATTGATTTTTCAAATTTAAGAAAAATTGTCGATTGATTCTCAAATTCAATCGATCGGTTTTAGTTCATACTTAATTTCAAAATTAATGTTTCACTATTAATGAGTCAAATGTCTTTTAAACTTAGAGAAATTCTCAACTATTTCTTCAAAAATTTAAAATAAATTGTTGATATATTGCTTATGAAAATTATCGATAATTTTTATTTAAAAAATTATTAGTGACTAATTTTTTGTAGATTAATTTTCTATCATTTTTGTTCGCTAATGGTCGAAAATATGCAAGGAACATTCAAGCCTGTAAAGCCGAATCATTTTGAAGTTCAAAAACATTACAAAAGAGACCCTCCCAAGTATCTCGGAACCTCTTTAGAGTCTAATATTATATTAACTCACATTTAATGTCTATGCCTGAAAATTCAAAATTAATGATTTCGAAAGATGTGAATACTTTTTCACGTATCAACTGCGGTTCCTATAAATAAAAAAAAATTCCTTTGATTAAGGTACAATTAGAACTCTACTCAAATTATATTTGGTTTACTTTTATATACTCTTTCACAAAGACTATTTTAATCATCGAATGGCCTATGGAGGAGATACCCTACCCTTGATTATCTTCTCTTATACAGGTTTCCCAGACGCAAGAAACTCAAAACGAACACTCTTCAATGATCACAAATTTATTATTATATTTAGATAACAATAATATTAATTTATTTTATGATTTTGTTAATTTGTCTTTCTAATTTATTATTATATCTGTAATGATAAAATTAGTTGAATATTTTTTTACTGTTATATTTTTTTCTTTTGAATTGTGAATAAACAGTGAATCGAAAAGTTAAATAAAAAATATCTAAAAATCAATTTCTATAATTAAAAAATTAAAGAAAGACTAATCATAACCCAATTCAAACAATCGTCGTGTCGTGCTTTCAATTAGTTCTTCTGCATTATGAGGTATTCTTAGCAATTCTCGAACTTAAACTTGTCTGAGATTTGCTCTATTTACAAAAAGAAAGTGGGGCTCAATCTTCTAGCAGATCATCTAACGTTCATGTCAGTCAATGAATATATAATTAATGAGATATCTAATTCTTGAAAAATTGTGCTTTTATATAGGCTTATTAAGAGCCCAATAAAAGGTCAGAATTATACCACCAGACAAGCTGGTGATACAATATTGGGTGTGGGCTTGGGCTTGAACCCCTTTGGGTCAGGCCCAGACCTTGGTTTGGGCTTAAGCCTAACCTTTTAGCCTTGAGGTTCTTGGACATTTTAATTAAATATGAGTTATCGCCTTAAACCTTATCCTTGCAAGGGATTTGCTCTTGGAGTTGAGATACCCCATCATCACAGTTATAATTAGTATTAATTCAGAATAAATATATATATATTTTTATTAAATACATAATTATACAAATTATGAGTTATTTATTTTATTTAGTTATTCTTATTTTATTTATTTTAACAAATATTTAAAAATTAGATGCATGATTTATATTATAATTAGAAATTCTTTGTTAGACAATATTGAATGAGCTAAATGTTGAGCATTCAAATTAAGTAATTGTATTTTTAATTTTAAAATTATTAATATATATTTTTTTTTTACAATTTTCATATAATTCATCTGCTTGTTACTGGTACTATTGCAATATCAATGGTAATCTGATATCATGCCCGTTACAATATAAATGGGTTATGGGCGAAAGGCTTTACTGGAACAAAGTTGGCCCAAATGTTTCAAACCCACAAAACTTGGCCCATGTTATTGACCTGGACAAAATATTTAAAACATATGGGTTTCGTCACTTACAAAGAGGACCCAGCTATAAAAATATTTATATTATATAACTAAAACCATGTAACACTTTTTTCTTAGTTTTATTTTTATTCTGATTGTTGTCAAGATACGATAATAAATTTATAATTGCGAGAGAGTGTTGATCTTGAATCTTTGGTCTCTGAGATATTTGTATAAGAAAAGACAATTAGGTGTGTAGGGTGTTTCTTATACAGTCTCTCTGATGATTAAGTTTGTCTCCACAAAATAATATATAAGATCAGGAGAAATATAATTTGAGTAGATTTTTGGTCGCACCTCAATCAAAGGAATCACTCATTTATTTACAGAGACTGAAGTTGACAGGTAGAAGAATATCCACATTTTTGGAGATCATCTATTTTGCATTTCCAAACAGAGATATCAGAAAGTGAGTTAACATATTCCTGAACCCAAGAAAAGCCCTTAGAAGGGTCTCTTAGGGGACTTGGGAAGGTCTCCACCAAGTCCAAGATAGGCCCAATAGGAAAAAAAACCTAAAGAGGAAAGCTCGAGAGACATCCCCGGCCGACATAATAGTCCCTAGGAGACTCTCTTGGAGGCCATTCTCGAGTACCCCAAGAGACCTTTCCAGATACCCTAGGAGCCTTTTCTGGATCCAAGAATATATCAACTCACCTTTGATGTCTCTACCTAGAAATCTATAGAATTTGTCAAGTAAGATATAAGCTAGAGATCTAGTTTGTTAGAATACGTCACCAGTCCAAAATAGGCCTTTTCCTCAGTCTTTAAAGTTTGGCTTTAGAACTTTACCAAGTATTCATTCCTAAAGAAAGAAACTAGAGAATGACTTTTCTAAGAGCAGAACTAGCGTTCATACTGAAAGAAAAGTAGGATCAGAAGTCAAGTCTCATCTCATGGGCATATCTTTTTTACTTACTAGGCTATTCTTTACCTTAGAAAACATCACATTTTTATGCATACTATCTTGCCTTCTTTACTCTTTCTAATCGGTGACCTCTCCGTATCTCTCTCATTCTTAACTTACTCATTCAAATTTCAATTCCACTTTTACTTCTTGAACTAACCTAGCCTCTTGTCTTGCTAATGGACTCTTAAACTAAAAGATGAAAGAAAGTTGACGATTGTGTCAATGCTATGTGAGTGGAGCAACTAGCCTTCAGCAAGGTGAAAAGTGTTATAAGAATTATCGATTGCATAAGCCGAGCTGGGAATAAGAATATCGCTTTTCTAGATAAGCAGTTGGTAAGGAAGGGGATGATGCTCTTCTTTTCGTTGGTTGGTTGGGGAAAGAAAAAATCATTCTCAAGTATTTCGAGTCAGGCCATGCATAAAGAGTAATGACTGATGAGAAGATGAATCACTTTTGTAGAAGGGTGAAATGCACCGAATAAAGTAGAACGAAAAATAGTCGTTGGTTCCACATGTTGAAAGATTCACCCTTTAGAAGCAAGATTTTTTGTCAAGTGGAGAACCATAACTGACGCTTCACTTCCATCAGTGAAAAAAAAAATGATCTTTCCCATTCATAACAAGCCTTGATGAGTGCTCCGCTAGAGTAGAACTTTTAGCCAATTCAATTGAAGAACCTTCAAAAGTCAAGAGAGTATGATAAGTGGAAGAAAATTCCTAGCCTGAGTCTTCCTTCTGAGATGGAGAGAAGAGAAGACTTGACTCTACTTTTTCCTTATTCTTTGTAGGAATGTATTTCTTTTAAGTAGTGGCTAGTCCTCCAACTCTCATAGCAAAAACCAAGATTATGTGATCGAAGAATGTGAGGAAAGTAAAAAACCAAAAAGTTTGTAACAAATGAAGAGTTAACATAATTTCTGAGGTTGATGAAAGAGGTAAGTATGGTACTGACCTAAAGCCACCATTTTCTCTTTGCTACTCAAGCTTCCTACCTTACGAGAGATCTAGCCCATTGGATTTAGATAAAGTTAATGTGGGTAGAGATACAGATAAATAGATTTTTATATACTCGAATGAAAGTGCTACCTTGAGATCGTAATATGATCTTTGGAGTCCTTCTCTCCTCAAAAAGAGAAGACTCAACAATCAAACTCTTTATTGTTGGGGTAATAAAGCTATCATCGAAAGAAAACTTACTATCGACTACTCTCTTTAGTTGTTAACAGAATGAGCAAAAAATTAACTACTATTTACTTTCCCAATAGATGGAAGAGTACAAACAAGGGCTTATCCACTCCAAAGACTAGCCAAACCTCCAAACTTGATCTCATTGCCTAAGGCTAAGATCAAGGTTAACACAATGACAAAAGCTCTTTTAGGTTTAGTGGTGAAGTTGTAAATAAACATCCTAACCGTTGAAAGAATTGTTTGTGCTCTCATCTTTATTCATTAAAGACTAGAAAAGCCCATGTTCTCACTCACTGGAGGCCCGAGGAGTGTTGCAGTGTGGGAGGCTGTCTCGATAGGCACATCATGAATCAAGGATGAAGGAAAATGATAAGGGCGTTACTAAGAAAAAAGGTATGATTCCTTTGATCTAGGTGTGATCAAAACTCAACTCAAACATTCTCTTGATATTATATACTATTTCATGGAGACTAACTAACGTATCGAAGGGCCCGCACGGGACATACCCTGCACCCCTGAATGTTTTCTCTTTTATAGGTCCTCTTAGAGACTAAATTTTTGAGACAAACACTTTCCCGTAGTTACAAATTTATT
This sequence comes from Diospyros lotus, assembly GCF_014633365.1. Taxonomy (NCBI): domain Eukaryota; kingdom Viridiplantae; phylum Streptophyta; class Magnoliopsida; order Ericales; family Ebenaceae; genus Diospyros; species Diospyros lotus. The sequence goes on along the minus strand of NC_068339.1, from coordinate 38,625,352 downwards.
GTTATATATTTTTTACAACAATCCTAAAGTGTAAACTTTTGTCAACTCACCTCACATATTTAAAGAGTAAATTTTACATGGACTCTTTTGGTGGGTATTTGTCAAATTCTTTCTTAACAGGGAAAGTTTAGGTATAAAAAATATTCATAAAAAGATATATATTAGGTATTCAAAATACTCATCGAGTATGAAGAAGAGAGCGGGAATATGGTCTCCTATCTATACCATACCCTAATATGGTTATATATCTAATTTTGTTAATTATTATTATTTATAAATTAAAAAAATACTAAATTAGACATATTCTCACATGCTTAAATTTATATCCTCTCTTATCTCTCCCCTACCTAGCTACGGACAAACCAATATGGTACTTTTTATTATTTAATATATTGAGACAATATAAAATATTACAATTGTTGGGTTTTTGCTTTTTATTTGCATTAATATTAGATTTATTTGTTATCAAATTGTTATAAAGTTATTTAAGCTGTAAATAATAAATTTGTTAGAATAAAATATAATGAATATATGAATACTTATCAAATACTTATTACTCCATAAATATAAAAATAAAATAAAATATCTTGAAATCATCATCTTGTGTAGTTTTTCGTCGCTCGTGCCCTCGATTTCGATAAAGAAAATAAATCGCAGATGGAGACTTTGTCTCATTATTCAGAATAAAGAGTCGAACCCATGATCTATTGATGCGAATCTTAACTTATCATGACCGAATTACTTAACCTATACCAGACAAATATTTTAAATGTGCAAATATGAATTTAGAATAAGAATAGATATGCAAGTAGGAGCGGAGGAATTCCAATCCATACCATTTCATTGCGATTCTTACATACCTCGCTTTGGTTTCAGTTATTAGTTTAGGAAATATCAAAGTTCTCAATTCAAGTTTGGATGGAAGTGTGAAAAAAATAAAAATAAAAACCTGAATCGAAGTATGTTATTCCAAACAAACTCAAATCAAAATCTTGAAGTCAACAGTATATATAACGAATTTGGGCATTTTCTAAACATCAAGATCTTGCTTTGTTATTGAGACAATACTTCATTGAGCTGATTATTAATTATTAGGGTTACCAATGAACAAAGTTGCTCCCTAGCTAAACTTAACTCAATTAGAGTTAGTCAATTCAAGTTTGATTACAAGTTCGAATGTAATTTATAAACTTGCTTAGTTTGAGGACTTATTTATAGGCTCGCTTAGAATATGTTTTCAAATAATATTTGTTTTGTAATTGAATTGTTTTTATCATATTATTTATATTATTCAAGATATATATATATATTGATGTTGTAAGGGTCCTAAAAATTTTACTGAAGTCATAAGCAATTTTTTGTTGATACCAAAGTTCTCGAAGAGTTTTCGAGACAAGAGCCACCCAAGGCCTCTAGAGTCCTTCAAGTTGGTTTAGCCTTCTCATTTTGCATAGTTTGAACGCTCTTTCAGAGTCTCCTATAGGCACAAGATTCTTGATGGCATCGAACTCTTTGGGACCACCCAAAGACATTCATCGGGGCGTCTTGACCCCGAATATACTACAAACCTTCCAGCTTCACTCGATGCATCTCTCGAAAAAATCTGAGGAATCATTTGTGGACCCCACCTATTTTCTATAAATACGTGCCTCTTCCATAGAAAACGAACATTTTTTTATCCTTTAGCCTGCTCTCTCTAAAGTTTACCTAGAACTAGTGCATCACCCGTGCAATGCACGGATATTGCAAGAAAAAAAAATAATCTTTAAAATAAAAATTACATAATTCAGTAGTTATAATAAATTAACATCATAATAAAAAAGTATAAAATAAACAAAATAATCATATTGCAATCATGAGAAATGAACAAACATACAACAAAATTAGTTATTCAATTATTATTAAATATGTATGTCCTTTTTTGTTTGATCTTTTTTTATTTTTTGACATTTTTTATGCTTTTATTATAGTCTTTCTACTAATACATATGTGTGTCTTTAACAAAAAATTATATCCAACGTCTATAGTATTCGCGACTTGTTAGAGTAAAATTAACGTCTACCATTTTTAACACATTATTTTTATTTTGATGCACGAAACACTAAAAATGTGGCATGTTTTATTTTGAACTCTCAGTAACAAGGTAGTTGATTACTCAGTATAAATGGTGATTTCTTGATTTATTTTATTAATTATTTGATTGAAGATGTTTTTCGTTCGTTATGATTTCAATATTGTGTATGTTATTAAATTATAACTTAATTATTATAAATTCTTGTGCAATATGCTGGAAAAAATAATTTGTGCAGTGAAAAAAAAAAAGAATGCAGATAAGAATGTAGGAACGTTAAACACCCACTATAAATTAGTGGACTAAAAAAAATATACAAATAAATAGAAATGAAAGAACATAAAAAATGAGCAAATACACAAGTGTGAATCAGAAAAAAAAAAGGAAAAAATTAAATAATAAAAGAAAACAAAAAACATGTAAATCAAACAAATTGCCTAGATATAAATCTAACAACAACAAAAAATATAAAAATAAAAAATTAGCAAACCAAGTTTACCTTGCATAAGAAATTATAACAAAAGCTAACAAATAAAATTTAGTAGCAATTAACAAAACAACCTGAAAAGTTTTATAGGAATAAGTAATAACAAAAAAAAAAAAACATTTTAATCCGAAACTAATTATATAAACTTTTTTCAATTATAAACCAATTATAAACTTTTATCCTCCTTCTTGATCATCGATTGAATCTTCTTAGTTGCATTAGTCAACAAATCGTCAAAGATAACCCTTTTGGCAAAACACCTTTCATAGTTTTTCAATGTATGTATAACTCACAACCCGACTTTGGTGACGTAGTAACTTCATCATTAGATGAAGAAATATAGAGTATAATGTCATTAATTAGTACTTATGTCATACAAATTAGGAACCTCCAAACTTATTTTACAAATATAAATATTAAATTCTGAAAATTGATAAAGTACATTTTCCTTTATAATTTCGGTCTTTTCAATTTTTCAATAAAGAGCAGACTCTTGCTGTTGAGAAATATGAGTATAACATGTTAGAACATGTTTTAGCACATAGTCATTCTTAACACATTGCAAACTTTAAAACCTTAAATACTATATTAACTTGACTTGCTTCTAGTATACACATGCACTTAGAGATCAAATTAGGGTTAATTACTAACTTTATCACACTAAAAATTTCACTATGTTTGCAAATAAAGTTAAAAAATAAAATTATAACATTTAAGCTATATATAAAAGTATAACATTTAAAATTATAAAAAATAAATTTAAATTAATTAAGCTATATATAAAATAAAGATAATTTAAATAATCAATTAATTATATAAATAATAATAATCAAATTTTCAAAGTTGATTATCCATATATGACTTCACATATTCCTCCTGTCAATCAATTACCGCATTCAAAATAGGTCAATTTTTTAAGAAAGAAACAAAAAAAAATTTAAAAAATAAAATTATAACATTTAGTTACATATAAAATTATACCATTTAAAATTATAAAAAAATAAATTTAAATTAATTAAGCTATATATAAAAAAAGATAATTTAAATAATTAATTAATAATATAAATGATAATAATCAAATTTTTAAAATTGATTATCGATACATGACTTCACATATTCCTCCTAACAATTAATTATCACATTCAAAACATGTCAATTTTTTTAAAAATTAACAAAAATAAAGTTAAAAAATAAAATTATAACATTTAAAATAAAAAAAATAAATTTAAATTATATATATAATAAAGATAATTTAAATAATCAATTAATTATATAAATTATAATAATTAAATTTTCAAAATTGATTATCTATACATAATTTCACATCTTCTTCCAGACAATCAATTACTACATCCAAGATAAGTCAAAATTTTTAGAAAACAACCAAAAAATAATAATAATAATAACTATTAACTGAAAAACTTAACGTTTGGATCACTTCTAAAAAATTACATTATTACACAAAATTTGTTCACATTAACATGACTTTACATGTTTCTCCCTGTAATTAATCACCATATTCAAGGCAGGTCAAGTTTTTAAGAAACTAAAAAATATATATATATATATAATATTTAAGCTATATATAAATTTATAACATTTAAAATTATAAAAAAATAAATTTAAATTAATTAAACTATAGATATAAAAAATAAAGATAATTTAAATAATCAATTAATTATATAAATGATAATAATCAAAATTTTAAAATTAATTATCCATATGTCACTTCACATATTTCTCCTGCCAATAATAAAAATATAAAACATAATAAATTTTTCAAAAAAAATATGACAACATATGATAAATATAAATAGCCTATACAAAATATTTTTATTTAAAATTATAAAAAATAAATTTAAACTAATTAAACTATATATATAAAAAATAAAGATAATTTAAATAATTAATTAATTATATAAATGATAATAATCAAATTTTTAAAATGAATTATCCATATGTGACTTTACATATTTTTTCTATTGATAATAAAAATATAAAACATAATAAATTTTTCAAAAAAAAATATGAGAACATATGATAAATATAAATAGCCTATACAAAATACTAATTTTGTCAAAATAACTTAAACGACTTATTTAAAAAATAAATTTAAATTAATTAATTATATAAATTATAATAATCAAATTTTCAAAATTGATTATCTATACATGATTTCACATATTTTCCCTGACAATTAATTATCACATTTAAGATAGGTTAAAATTTAAATAAAGTAACAAAAAAATTAAAATTAAAAAATAATAATTAACTGGAAAACTTAATGCTAGGATGACTTTCAAAAAATTAAGTTGTTACACAAAACTTGTTCACATTGGCAAACCAGAAATACGATTAAAATTAATTGATTGAAAACCGAAAACTCAGTTAAACTAATTAAATAAATGATAATAATCAATTAAGTTATATATAAAATTATAACATCTAAAATAAAAAAAATAAATTAAATTAATTAAACTATATATAAAATAAAGATAATTTAAATAATCAATGAATTATATAAATAATAATAATCAAATTTTCAAAATTGATTATCCATACATGATTTTACATATTTCTCATAGAAAACTTAAAGTTAAAAAATAACTATTAATTAGAAATTTTAATGCTGGGACGACTTCTAAAAAATTAAACTGTTACACAAAATTCCTTTACATTGACAAAGCAGAAACACGGTTAAAATTAATTGGTTGAAAATAAGAAAATATGGTTAAATTAATTAAATAAATGATAATAATTTATTAAGTTATATATAAAATTATAATAAAATAAATTTAAATTAATTA